>NC_059505.1:14985000-15296250 GCF_914767665.1 Harmonia axyridis
ATAATACTCGTAAAGAAGGCTCATTCTACCACTCGTTCATTCCAAAACTCGCCACTTCGTGGCTCGTTTTTGAATTTTGAACTCGTGGAAGAATATCAATGCCTTCTGCACTTGTATTATAAATAACTATTCTTGTGGAAATTTTCCCACAAACATTTTTGCTGACGTTTAACTTTTTTTTAGTACTTGCTTGTCTGTGTGTTCGCAAATAATTTCAACAGTCTTAACTTTAGCAATTCTGGTCCAAATTTGATGAAATTCGTTTCGTATTCATGTGGCAGTTCCGATCGAAGATTAGCATTTATCTCTTTTGGATATAAGGTGGGCGAAAAGCATTAAATTACTATAACATCAATGATAATGTAATAGTTTAAATGTAGAAAAAGAAGTGAACCTATTGTTACTACTACTACTACTACTACTACTACTTTGTGGACTTAGTATCTAGATCTATGGGCCGAAAGATATGCTGGTAAGGTTTATTTGAGTGCCACGTATGTCTGTAGGCAAGGAAGGTCTGAAGACTAGGTGGATTCTGTAGACAGGTTGCAGTCAAGAAATCTTGGGATAAATTTCATTTCTACCCGAACTCATTTCCAATTGTATCCTACTTCCCAGATTCTAGAACTGCTAGATTGAAATCACGCAAACCTTTATGGATTAATACCTTCCTTCAATCTAATGAAAACGACAAGGAAATTTGGCGTTCGGAATGGACTTCTTCTAACGTCTTCAACAAAAGTCTTATCGTTGATCCTTCAGAAAAAGTTCTAGGTTTCAATCTTCCTAGGAAAATTTGGTGTATTTTAAATCGACTTAGGACTGGTCATGGTCGTTGTAATAGTACGCTCTTCATATGGCATTCTATTGATAGCTCACTATGTGAGTGTGGTGTAGAAGAAACCATTGACCACTTGGTGAATAATTGTCCAATTTATAAATTTCATGGTGGTTTCCAAGCAATCCATTCAGTTTCAGATTCTTTTTTAGAATGGGTCGCTAACTTCAAATCGATATACCTAATGAAAACTAATATTTAGTACTCCTTTTTGCTTCTTTTTTTTTTGTTTTAGGATCCAATTGGCAATTATAGAGTCGTCAACCGTTGGTGAAAAGAGAGGATGAAGAAAATTTTCTTTTGGTTGGAGAGGAAGTCCTTCAATATAAACTATGTCAGCTTATTCTGTAAACGTTTACACAATCCAGTCACTATACCGATACGTGGATTACGAATCGAAATTCATGAAAAAATATAGGGTGCGCCATTGAAAAATATATCATTTTATGAAATATTATGACATCGCGACTGTCAATTTTTTGTTTGTTTTTCGGCATCGAAAAGACCACAGAAAATACAACTAGTTTGCCCATTTAACCGACATCGTAGCATCAATAACAACGGAGTTAGCAATGGTGCCGACTTAATTTGAAACACCCTATATAGAACTACATGGCTAGGTATATCGACCCCCACCCATTAGATGAAAATAACAGATTAATGAAGTAGCTTCTATGTAACATATTACTTAAAACGTTTTTTTGGTTTTATAATTCTTGAACTCTTCTGGGATAATTAAATATTGCACCAACGCATCAGTTCTAAGTAGAATTGGAACCACAGGCTGACTAGTTAGTCTTTGTTAGAACTAACCTAGGATGGTTCTAAATTTCTTAACCAAAACAAAGTTATTTTTTCTTTCACGAGTATATTAGGCAACATTGAATTTTCTGTCGTCGTTAGCTCTTCTGATTTATTTGGTTTTCTTTTTTCTGAACAGGCTGTCCCAAATTCGATGTGTACTGAAAGTTTCTCGAGAACTATAAGACTTATGGCCAGTTGCACCATTAGCCAACATTGATTAAGAATTTACTTTCTGATTTCTCTCAAGAAATCAGAAAGTGATCAATGTTTAGGCAAATGGTGCAACTGGCCTTAAGAGAAAAAAATCTTTAAAGATGAATATCTTGAACAGAAACCAAGATATAGCAAAATATTTGAAACAGTAATTTTTCAGAAACGCCCTTTAACTCGAGAACGAATCAAGATATCTATGATCCGATTTCTGATATCTTATTATGCTGAAAAAACAACAAAAGTCCTTGAAGATATCTTCTCGAAATGCTTTTAGTGAACATCAAATTTGGGACTGCCTTTACTATGGGGTCTTATTGTGTTCTGTGATATAAGATTAAGATGTAACCTATAAAAAAAATTTTTTCTTTTCTATGGTTACGGGTTAATAACAACAATAACGTTGTATACAATGAATAGACCAGTAATATGTGATTGAATTTTGTAAATATTTATGTAATAATAATGAGTTTTCCTAAAGTTTTACAGTCTGTTCAAAGATTGGAGCATCAAAAGTATTTGTTGTGCTTGCTCATTAGTAAAAGATATCGTGGAGGTTATACAATATATAACACTGTAGAAGCCAAAGAAAGAGGTTTAGAAAGAATTCAGAACGCACAGAATGTCAGAAAAGGAATTGGAAAAGCTTTTTCTCCTGCCAATAATCTACCAATATCTCTGAAATATTTGAGTAGCGAAAATCAGTCTGATGTCCCTGATGAAAAAGAAAATTGTATTTCGAGAAAGAAACTTGAAGAACAACAAATTCAAGTTCAGTTTCCCTTTCAAAATGTAGACAAAATTGATAATAATAATCAAGATTATAATGATCAATTGGAAGTGCATCATTCAGATCCCGCAGAAAGTACATATGACTTGATGCGTTTAAGACATGAGTTAATTAAGGAAAAAAAAAATTGGATGTTGAACTATGACAATTTTGATGATACTTCTTTACAAAATGAAACATATGAAACTGATGGTGAAACCATAAATTATGGTACTCCAGATCCTAAATGTGAAATAAGTAGAGTACCTTGTGGAGGATGTGGTGCTCACCTTCATTGTAAGGTATTATTATTTTCCTACCCTGGAAGTTTGAGGTTATAATTTCACTTTTGTCTCATTTCAAATAGTTATGTTATAATGCTGGAGTATAATTATTAAGAAGTATATTATAAATATATACACAACCAGAAAAGTAACACATCAGTAATAAAGCACACCATAACTTTTCTAAATTTATATACTTAATAAATAAATATTCTAGTTACCAGTTCACAAAAGTTGAAAGAAATAATATGCTCCATCATTTCTTTTTGATTGTAAAAAACAATTGACAAAAAGGTGGAATTCTGAGTATTGTTAATAGTTTGTCACTTAGTATGCCTGCAAAAATGATGTTTTGATATGAAATGTTTCTAGAAATAAACTGTATAATTTATCATATAATATCAATATATCACATAATCAGAATCATTATGTATCTTGCCATGTTAGAGCAAGATAATTACAAACTTGAGTATCCTAACTGTACTCAACCAATTTATTTAGTAGGTTTTGCATTGCCTAAGAGCAAGCATTGAAGGATATTTGAAGAATCGTACCTTTCAGTATTAGCTGAATATTTTTTTTTACCCATTATAATAAAGTGATGCAATACTTTTTTGGCAAGGTGTATATGTATATCTGATAAATACTAATATTTCTCATAGCGCACAATTTAACCCATAGTGGTTTAATGATGGTTACCCTGGATTTATAAACCTAACGTTGCTGTTTGCAGCTGACACACACTGTAATTGGCCGCCATGGCAAATAATATTGCAAACGGCAAAGTCAAAAGAATAAGTCCAGGATTATTCATTTTAATGATTATCTGCAGAACCTCAATCGGAATAATATGAATGATTTTGCCCTTTCAAATCATCTTTGTTGTATGATATTAATGCATTTTCTTTTCAACAAGTTAATTTTATCTGTGTAAATGTGATATATTTTATGATTCTTTATTAGTTAGTGCACTTATTTGTAGGATCCATCTTTACCTGGATATTTACCCTCTGAAATATTCAAAAAATCCAGAAACCTTGGTGCAGCTGACCTTACAGCATTAATTTGTCAGAGGTGTTACTTTTTGAAGAATCATAATATAGCATTAGAAGTACAAGTTTCGAACGATGACTATCCTACAGTTCTCAAAACAATAAGTAACAAGAAGGGTATTGTGGTATTGATGGTCGATCTAACTGATTTTCCTTGTTCTATATGGCCTGGTTTGGCTGATATATTTCATAAAATGCCAATTTTAGTTGTTGGAAATAAGGTAGATCTTTTACCTAGAGATAGTCCAAAATATCTAAATCATGTGAAGAAAAAATTACATGATCATATTAAAGCATTCGGGTTTGGCAGTCGCTTCCTGATTGATGTAATACTGATTTCTGCTACAACAGGTTATGGTGTTGAAGATCTAATCACGAAACTACATTCTTCCTGGAGATATAAAGGTAAAATCATAATTCTTACATGATAGATTTTGAGACTTCCTCAACAAAAATAATAATATTCTAATGAAACAAAATTTTTTATCAAATTTTCAGTTACTAAAATATTGACGATAGGGTGAAGTGTTGTCAATTGTACACTTGAAAATGATCTAGCAAATGAAACAAGTCATGTAAAATTTTTCATAATAAATTGTAAAGTTATCAGTACTGTCTATGAAGATAACATTAACATTTTAATGACAGTTAAAGAAATAAGAATTAAGAATAACGTTATATGAATTACCAATGTGAAGTTATCCACTTCCAAAAATACAGTACCAGGCAAAAATTTCTTTTTCTTTTTTGTATTTACAAAGCCTTCACAGAATATTAATAGGGGTAGTTTTAAGATGAAAATTCATGAATTTTTGAAATGGAAGCATCGTTTTCTGTTGTTAGTGTGTAGTCGGGGTAGTTTCTTGATAAAATTTTCAAATTTTTTTGAGATGAAAGGACCATTTCTGCTTTTAGTGAGCACTGTATAAGGGAAAAATTAACGCTTCAATGGTAATTATAGTCATGTAGGAGCAGATTCTAGTAAAACATTAAAAACTTTTTAAATGAAGTGATACGGTTTTCGTCTTCTAATATGTAACGAACAGGAGAAAAATGAATTGAGTGACATTGCCCATATACCAAAAAAGATTAAATAATGCAGTAAATATCGAATGAAAAAAAATGAAACAAGCAGAAATTAAGGTTCTCATCCTTCGTCGGCTACATGTTTTCCTAACCTAAATTTCTTCTCCTTTTTCAAATGAAGAAGTACTGCTTTCAGTATGAGGTTAACAAAGGAGAATGACATATCCTATATATTTTGTAAGGCTTGAGAGGGTTGTTATAGCTGTAGTAGAGGTAGTTTCTAATTAAATACCTACAACTTTTTGAATGAATTTGTACCTCTTTCTAATTTGAGTGTGCTAAACAGAGGAAAATGAGTTGAATGACAATCCATATCGATGTGAGGGCTTGAGGAGGTGGTTAAGCCTTTCAGGGGTAGTTTCTTGTTAAAAGTCCATAACTTTTTTCGAATAAAGGAGTACCGATTTTTGTGTTCAGTATGTGGTTAACAGAGAATAAGGGTAAAATATAATGGAGCGGGGAGGGAAGTCACAGAGAGCGAGATTTAAATATACTATTGTATTTTTTTTTTTTCACTTAAATGCATCGACTGCTATGGTCATTTTAATGATCCTCTTACCTCACCTATATTTTTCCCCTCAGTGAATATAATGATAGATCCCATATAATTTGTCATTTCTCAAGAGGGTGGTTATGGCGGTTGTAGTGGTAGTTTCTATTTGGAGAATTATCACTTTTAATTGAAGTAATGATATAATAAGGGGATACTCTGACTGTTTAGGGGCAGTTTACACTCAAAAATTCATAGCTTTTTTGAATTGAGGAATATCACTTTCGGCTTGTAGTATGTGATGATGAATCTGAAGACGATAAGTCATATAGTTGGCCAAGCTTAGAGAGGGTGGTTATAGCCGTTAGACTGCATATATTTCAGGATGTATATTATTCCACTGTCTATTTGCGGTCAATTTCGGCTCAGCGTAAAAAATGTTTTATATTTCCCTTAGCAGATCCAGCCTTTGACTAATGTGGATTATCTAGCTCAAGGGTAGGTTTTTCAGTTGGTGTTGATTTCAGTTGGTCGTGCTACCTAGTATCTCAAATCTGAGATAATGTACAGTGCATCCCATTTTGGGTGAGACAGCCAGGTTTTTCGCTTGTTATTTAATATAGAGCCTTGCGGTTTTCACGTTCCTGTCCTACTTTTTTGTGAAACTCAAGTTGGTCTAATTAGATATTGCATTACTGTTTCCGTTCAAGAGATACAGGGCGATTTTGGAAATTGATACTTCTCGGTCCCCTACTTTATCTCCTAAATTATTAGAAATAATGCTGAGCTAAAAACTACGTCTGAATCAGAATTCTGCGTAGAATACAGTGGCGTACTTTTTCGGGGTATGGTTTTGAAGATTCAACACAAACCTATATTTTTTCTAATGGAACACCATGTATATCATTAGTTCGTTGAATTCGTTATTTTTTTCCCTTCAAAATGATGTATGATACTAGGTAGGTAGGATGTTCAGAAATGTTAAAAAAACACTAAAACATCAAATAATGATGATTTTTTGTAAATGGGCAATGGATTTCCCATATAAAAAAAGAATCAATAATAATAACAATAATTCATAGCGATGACAGCTAAATCAGATTGGTTTTTTTCTCTCCAATGCCTACTTGATAAAACAATGCTCCCAAATGCATAGTAGCCATAATAACAACAAGGATGTTTGTATCATCAACGACTTACTACTTTTAAAAATCAAAAGTAATAATCCTCTTATTGAAACTTAAGAAATTCCTGGTCTATTTACAAAAAATCATCATTATTTGACATTTCTGAACATCCTACCTACATAGTATCATACATCATTTTGAAGGGAAAAAAATTACGAATTCAACGAAGTAATGATATACATGGTGTTCCATTAAAAAATATATAGGTTTGCGTTGAATCTTCAAAACCATACCCCGAAAAAAAAATTGAGTACGCCACTGGATTCTACGCAAAATTCTGATTCAGACGTAGTTTTTACCTCAGCATTATCTCTAATAACTTCGGAGATAAAGGAGGGGTCCCAAAAGTATCAATTTCCGAATTCGCCCTGTATCTCTCGAACGGAAACAGTTATGCAAAATCTGATTAGACCATTTTGAGTTTCACGAGAAAGTAAGACAGGAACTTGAAAACCGTAAGGCTCTATCTTAAATAACAAGCGAGAAACCTGGCTGTCTCACCCAAAATGGGATGCACTGTACACAGCTGCTATGTTAACTTCCAAACATAGCTCTTCACCAACTTTGTCAGCTGTGCCGATTTGATCCATATGCTCTTTCAGCTGTCAGTGTTTTTCCTGAATTTCAATAGCAACTACTTTTCAATGACCCGATTTTTTGATCTCATTGTATAGAATCATTCTGCACAATCTGAACAGTGGGAAATGATTTTACAGAGGTTTTAATAGTTCAATAGTTATAATATTACAAGGTTTTTGCGCATATAATGCGGAATCATTTGTTTTGAAAGCATGATAGGACTTATTTCGTAGCAATCCTAGATAAAATTGTTTTCGATCACACTGGCTAACTTTGACAGATACGAAATCAAAGTTTCTCATAAAGATCTCGAATTTTGCAAGAGATGCTCATTTTATCACAAAAATCTTTCATATAGAGTTTGCTATTGGCCTCAACACCTCAACCAACTTTATCATTTTAAATGCTTATCAATATGTATGTTATTCAGTTCTTAGATAGAGAAAATTCACAAAATCACTCGCTAATTTGTCAACAAATTTCATCCAATAAATTGCCAAAGCAAGAAACTTACATACTAGCCGAAACTATTCTTTCTTAGTTTCTTATGAATTTTTTTGAGGTGCGTCTTCTTCTGATGATCGCAATGTGTTCTCCTGAGATAATCAGTTTGGGCGCTGAGTGATCTTTGACATATACCTCCATCTCCATAATGGAGTATAGTGACTTTGACGCAAAACGGCCGGGTTTATATACCCGGCGGTGCCCACTTAGGGGAGTGATGCGTAGCTCACAATGCCATCTCTCGGTCAAGCACATATTCACTACACACTCCCTTGCCACTACCGACGACGCCCCAGAGTAGCAAGATATATTCAAAGATGTCTAAAAACCTGGTGTATGGACTGATTAGATTTTGTTTTGCCAATTTTGAGCGCTATCAACAAATTAAGATTCTTGTTATTCATTAATTATGAGTTATGTGCCATTATGTACCTATATGTATATCTTTCACTATAGTTATGAGCTGTGTAAGCGATTCTTGAAATTGTAAAAACAATAAACACCAATAAACTCTCTCTATTTCAAATATTTGAATTCATTCTAGTAAACGTATTGTGTTTTGTTCCACGACTTTGCATGATCATACTCGGTTACACATCGCTTTTAATTGGCCAGGATCGGGTTTTAATTAATGTATCCAATCAAAATCAAAGGAACAAAGATCAAAATGACAAATATGACATTGCGGCGCCGCCACAAAATAAAACTAATACTCTCAATTTGGTCGAATGTCATTGCATTAAAAAATTGACGAGTGCAAACACCATGTTTTTAGACATCTTACTATCGACTCTGATGCTGCGAAGCCGCAACATGTGGGATCGCCACTTTGGCGAGGTTTTCCCTAGCTAGACAATTTCGAAAATGTGTCCAATCTCTGATATTGCGGTGTTCCATCCCGCGATCACATGAAGGAATCATCAGTTTGGCACTCGGAGATCTCTGCCAAATATACCTTCCATCTTCTAGTGGAGTATGATGACTCTAATGAATGAGAAAGATTCGCCAAAGTGGTGATTCTTAAATAGTGCGGTGGTTTCATATACCCAGCGGTGTCGATTAGAGGGATGCGCGGCCCATGACTCCATTTTTTGGTCAAGCATAGAGTCACTACAATGTATTTATTTTCTATTTTAGATTGGATTACTGATTTGAGAACTTCTTCCTTCTCACTCTAATATATGTAGCCCTAAAATTTCCTAACACATGGCTACTTTAAATATAACATGTGAAAATATTTTAGTGACTCCCTAAAATTTTACAGGTGATGTTTATTTGGTAGGCAGTACAAATGTAGGAAAATCTAGCTTATTCAATACTCTTATACAATCTGACTATTGTAAGTCTCAAGCTGAAGATTTGATTCAGAGAGCTACAACTAGTGTTTGGCCTGGCACTACATTGAATCTCTTGAAATTCCCAATAACTAAACCTTCAGGACATAAAATAGAATTGCGAAGAAAGAGATTGCTACAACTCAAGAAATTGGAGAGACAAGAGGCTGAAGAGAAGTACAAATTGTTGAAGCAAACAAATGATTGGAGACATGCTGTTCTGATTGGAAGAATTGACAGAAGTCCAACAAACTTTGGAGGAAAAGGTAATATTTCATCTTCTGCATAGCTGATAATTATCTTAATTACCACAAATTTAAGTTTTGTTTCATTTAATTTGATAATGAATATCCATCAAGTGAAAACCAAATCCATTAAATATAGTTTTTAGGACACTATGTTTTCAGAGATGATCAGGCTCCTCAAGTACTGATTTTTTTTTACTTTCCCGAAGTTAGTAACACACAAGTAGTTTTTCTTATTATTTTCTGCTTGAAAGACTTTCAGTTTTCCCGATACTAGTCTCTTTTTAACTTTGAAAGCTGCCATTTATAATAGAATTACCAAGTTTGAAGCTTGATTTTGTGTTCATCGTTTCATCAGAACCGTAGAGAATTCAAGCAAATTACCTAAGAAAAAAAAATTAAAAACAGAAAAAACTGAACTGGAAAAAAAATTGGACTGAAGAATATTAGTTCAGTAGATAAATACATTTTACCTGGAAAAAATTCCGAACTTAATGAAACTTCTACAGGTTGTTTGGGGGAGGACCCTGTGCTAACTTGAGGAGGGCTGAAGATCCTCAACATTTTCGAACTTTTTTCGGTTTCTTGCTCATAACTTCTAATCTAATGAGTTTTCCACCAGAACGTCCATTTTTAAGTTGTAGAACATTAAATTCTCTACAATTTTGTTGTAGATAATTGAATTCCTTATAAATAAAAAAAAAATAATTTTTTTTCCAGAAAATTTTTTCTAAACCTTATATCAACCGAGATGCGGCCAATTAAAATTAGAGGAATTTTCTCAAAATGTCAAAAATTGGCAAAAACCAAAGGTTTTGACCCTCTGACTAACAATTACCAGCCGTTCTATTGTAATTATAGTAATTACTCATCAATATCGACATATTGAAACATAGGGAGGTGGAGGAGGGAGGTAGCTTTGACTAGCCTATTTTTATGTGAAGAGTAGATATTTTAATGTTATCGTGGAATGTTATTATGTTACTGTGAATTCCTATCATCCCATAATTATTTTGAACCTTAATAATCCGATCAACTGGCTAAAATCAATAAATAATAACCAAGAATTAATTGAAAATAATGATTGTATATAACCGAAAAAAGTCCGAAAATGTTGGGGTTCTTCGCCCCCCTCCCCCTCAAGTTAGCACAGGGTCCTCGTATTGGATAACTCGACAGAGTCATCCCACAACCCCCGAACAATTTGTAGAAGTTTCATCAAGTTCGGAATTTTTTCCAGCAGACCCCACTTTTTTTGCTTTGTCTACTGGACTCTAATTTTGATCGACTGTATCTCAATTGATATTAGGTGTTTTAGCCCTTTTTGAATTATTATGATGTTTAGTTTTGGCAACTTCGCGTATTCTAGGAATATCGAGACGTATGTTTTGTTAGATTATTAATGAGATGTATGGTTATCGGAAAGAAAAGTTAAAGTTTGGTAGTATAAAGGTAAATATAACGGTTTTGATTTCATTCACGGACATTTTGAATATATTAAAATTACAGTTCATTAGAAGGACAGTTTGCATTGTATAAATCCCATTTTGTTCCATTTCAATCCTTTACCCTGTTCCCTTACATCCATATACAGTGCGGTGCTGTGTGGAAGCAGAGAGCAGTTTGTATTGGTAAGACTATTATAACATCATTTTTATTGGTTCAAATAGGGAAAATGCAACATTAGGTTTACGAAAAAGTTCGTAGATAACTATATTGTATATAATTTAATGCTCTACAACTTTTAAAATTAACGTTTTGGTCGAAAATTACTTAGGCTGGTTTTAGAGTCACGGTGACCGTCGGCGCTGACAGGCCAATATGTATGATTACTTATGAAGTGTTTTAGAATAACGCCGACGGCTCAGCGCTGAGGATTCGAGCGCGTACGCGCAACGCGTCGGCACCGCTGAACACGCCGCGCTGACGCGCTACCGAGCTCAGGGATCGTTACTGTGTTACGTAAAACGTACGCGCTGACGGGGACAGTCAACGCAACAATGAATCGCGATATTGATACTGGTCGTGTGATTGAAGTTGTGGTTGGGCTTGACTGTACCTCACGACGTTCAGCGTGACTCTGAAACGACTTGCTAGTTGCTACGCGCTGAGAGCTACGCGCGTAAGCTTCAGCGCTGACGGTCAGCGTGACTCTAAAACCAGCCTTAGTTTAGAAGTTATGAGCAAAAAACTGAAAAAAGTGCGGAAATGTTGAGGTTCTTCGGCCCTCCTCAAGTTAGCACAGGGCCCTCGTGTTGGATAACTTGACCGAGTCATCCCACAACACCGCCGAACAAACTGTAGAAGTTTCATTAAATTCTTAATTTTTTCCAGCAGACCCACTTTTTTTGTTTGTCTACTGGACTATAATTATAAACTTTCATCATAAAAACTAACATATATAGAAGAATTATACCAATTTAAATGATTCAGAAAAATCAGTTTCAAGAAAAAAGTAAGGAAAACAAGTATTTCGATAAAGCACATTCAATATGAACCTGTCGACTTTCGTTAAAATAATAATAATTCAAAACTTTCATACAAAGAAATCGGTCGGTGATGAGAAATAAAGGAGAATTCACGCATTGGGTACACGATTAAATGAACACTTTGTCCACATCAAAATAAATCGACAGCAGAATTCGACAAAAACATTAAATCACAAACATATTTACATACATACTACCCCATCATGTCATGCTGAGTGGGGTAACTCATAACATAACTCTGGTTATTCTCTTTTCAACAATTATCTATGAAACATAAATGCGAAACGCCCAAGGAGGAAAACTTAAATTAATTAGGCCAGGGATTTTTTGATACCTACCTTTTCTTCGAAATTTCGTTTGAACATTTATATTTGAACAATACAGAGTGTCCCAACGAAAATTTGCCCCCAGAACTCAGAAACGAAGTATTTCCTAATACTTTAAAAGAAAAGGTCTACGTCTAAATAGACCCCCTCAAAATTGAGGGGAACGAATTTCCATCCTGTGCACAATTCAGTTAAAATTTTCAAAATCGGTTCACTATTCATGATATAATGTAATATTGAACTCATCCTCAGAAGGTGATATTTCACCGACAGTTGAATCTCCCAAATTCAAGAACCTAAGAGTTTTGAAAAATCAAAAATAATTTTCAAGTTCTCTATCAGCGAGAAAGAATTCCTATCACGAAATTGTTCCGAAAAAACCACCTGAGGGTAGCAACAACCCCCAAAATATATTGAAATTTTTAAACCCTTTTAGGTTGGTTTCATAATCTCACTAAGGTGGCGTTATGACATTTCTTAAAGAAATACACTACACCTAGACATGGCCAATGATTAGCACAAAGATAGGAATATTATGGATGAAACTGATTTGAGTTCACACTATTTGAAATAATTGGATTGAGTATTATTTTTTGAAGTTTATTCAGGTCATCCAATACCTAGTATCATTCTCATCATTTTTTTTAATCTAAAAGATATATTGATGGGAAAAATAACTGAATTTTATGAATGAAATTCTTTTCAATGTCTAATAGAAAATTTTCATTTGAAATGCAGAACACGAAGAAAATTTCTCTATGAGGCCATCTCAATATGCTACTGGTATTACTAAACTAGGAGTTAATGAAAAAGATCCAGTTTATGCCCATGGACGCTGGTGCTACGATACTCCAGGTGTGGTTCCACCAGATCAGATACTGAATTTGTTGACCACAGAGGAATTATTTTTAACACTTCCCAAAACTCTGATTGCACCTAGATCATTCTGTATTCGTCCTGGAGATTCCTTATTTATTGGTGGTCTAGCAAGGCTGGATTATCTTGAAGGGAGAGATTCGATCTGGTAACATTCTGGTTTTCCAAAAGATTTTTTTGTATTGTTTTGTTTGTTTAGTAGGTTTACCGTATTTGCTTCCAAAGAATTACCTATATCTTTGTGCATAACTGAAGAAGCCGATAAATTTTATCAAAAATATCTAGGAACGAAATACTTGAGAGTACCCATTGGTGAAGAAGAAAGATTGAAAAAATGGCCAGGCTTATCTGAAGCTAAGACTTTTACTGTCGATGGAATTGATTATGACTTTTCATCGAAGGATGTTGTTCTATCTAATGCAGGTGAGGTTGAACTTCTTGGTGAATAGCATAAGAGCTTTCCAGTCACCAGCTGAGACGCACTTGGTACCCCCATGGAATGCACTACTATTAATAGATTAGGAACCCCTGGACTCCAGAATCACGTCATAGTATAAAAGTTTGAAATTTCTGTACGAAATGTCCCCAGTTGGGTCAAGTATTTCTTTTTTCTGTCGTTGAAGGGATCGACTGCTACGGTCATTAGCCTCTAACCAGTCTAACCTAACCATCACCAGACATGTACAGCATCCATGACCTAGCCAAGATTCGAACCCGGTACTTTTGGTACCACAGTCGACTCTTCAGTCCACTTCAGTCTAGGGTCAAGAATTATTATTATTTTTATGGCTACTAATAAATTTACATATCCTGGTTGGTTGGTAGCGAGTGCATAAAATTGGGTCGCAATTGAGTCATATAAGTATAAAAGCTGAAATTTATATGTAATTTGGATAACTGACAAAAGACGTTTTCCCAAATGACAGGCATTTTGCAAAGTGTTCAGTCGTATGTGAGTGAAAACAATGGCTTAACTAGAGTTTAAAGGGGAGGTTTACCCCCACTTTGAAAAAGCAAAATCTTTCAATTCTTTATAAAAAATTTTGTTTTTAATTGGTACTAACAATTTTTCTATTACGTCTATGAGTGCAAAGATAGTTAGTATTCTTGTATCGACTATGAGGTCATTGCCTCACTAGTAGTAGTTTGAGTGGAGGGCCTATTTAGGTTCAATAAACTTTTCTTGAATTGAGATTGCTGATTTTCAAATATATTGTATATAACATCATTAAAAATTGGTACTCAGTATTGCCAGACAAATTTCGGGGACATTAATTCCTGCCAAGCGCTGTGTAAATCGAGAGAAAATATAGCAAGCCGACTTACAGTCCTGCAGTCTCTTTTTCTTCCTTAAGGTGGCACTATACAAAGAATTACCAATCAACGGCATCATTTCAAAATTTTAATTTTTTTGTCAAAAGTAGTTTATCATTGATTTAACCTCAAAACAACATTGACAAATGACGACCTGAGCTTCGCAATAAGAAACGATGCAGAAATAAACTGGAAAGGGACCAAAACGCTCTATTAGTGATGACGTCACACACCACCATTTTAGTTCTTCTGTCAGTGTTCGGAATCCAAACAAACAAATTGTCATTCAAATTAGTACGTTGTCGTTGAAGAAATTGGCTTATTTTGATAAATAAGATTATTTAAGGAACGATTTTACTATTAGTTGATAGACAGAAGGCACGAGATCAATGCCAGTAAGTTCGAACTTGAAGTTCAACTAATAAAGACGGCTTTTTACAGAATCTGGGGAATGATACAGGATTCAAACTTACTGGTATTAACCTTGTTCCTTCTGTCTATCAATTAATACCGAAATCGTTCCTCAAATACTCTTATTTATGAAAATAAGCCAATTCTTTCAACGACACTGTACCAATTGGAATGACAATTTATTTCTTTGGATTCCGAATACTGACAGGAGAACCAAAAATGGCGGTGTGTGACGTCACACTAATAGAGCGTATACCATTAAAATCCAAAAAGGCTGGTCCCTTAAAAAATCGCCTCTTTAATCTCGAGGTTTTTCAAGGGTAAGTGAGCACACCAGTATTTTAGAAATTTTAAATTGAACACATAGATGAATTGACAGTTTCCAAAGTAACAAATATATTTCGAATATGACGTGAATGCACTTGATTTTTTTTAAAGTGCCTTGTCGGGGGATTTCCGCTATGCACTTTTTTTTGATAGTTGTCCATGTGATTAATGTATTTTTCAGCTTTCATACTTATGACGTAAATTGACCGTGAAATTTGTCAACAGGCTGGTACTTCTGCGATGCAAATTGTCTGTCATTCAGGAAAACATCTTTTGGTTGTTATCCAAATAAAAAACATAAATTGTAGTTTATATATTTATGGAGTAATTGGGTCCTATAATTATGAACCGGTAACAGCCGCTATCTATCAAAGTCACTATGATCTAAATTTTTTAGTGGCCATTCCTTCTTGTTCCTGTTGGGAACATTTGGTACAGAAACTTTCATCCTTTATATTAAGACGTAGTCTGGCGTCTACGAGTTCTCCGACTGAAAATTTGACCGTTCTCTTCCCTGACTCATCATTCGAATATACGTCGCTTCTCGCACTGACAGCTATGATTTGCCGGTTTGTCAATTGGCGTGTTCCCTTGGTAGCGCGGACGTGAAGCTTTATTGTGTCGAGAACCGAAGTAACACTTACCTGATTGGAAAGCATCTATTAATTTATATTAATATTTTCAATTTACCTGTTTCAACCATTTTGAAATATTTCAGGTTGGATTTCCATTACTGGACGAAGAGGTAGAACAATGAAGCTAAAAGCATGGACGCCAGAAAAAAGAGGAGTATATATAAGAGATTGTCTTCTTCCACAAGCTATAAATTTGAAAGGGACACGATTAAGTTCTACCCCTGCTTATAAGAGTCACAGATATTTTTCAGAGGAAGAAGTATATTCTTCTTCTACTTGTACCTTGTCAGTTTGATCCGACGTGGGCAATTACCATCAAGAAGGCATCTCGATACTCTGCTATATGCAAAGTATATTACGAATGTCAAATCATGTACAAAAATAAAAAAAAATATTTCAATTAATTCCTGTTTTTTATTATTTCCTCTCATCTTGTATCATCAGGAAACATAATAGTTTTCAATTTTACCACAGTTGAGAGGGAACATCACTATATGACTTCCCAGTTAAAATGTTTTTTGAAGCCTTTCTAGTTAGAGAATGAATTTCATGGGGGTTTTCACACATTTTTTATTAACAATCATTTACACCCATATTTACCAAGACCCTGAGAAGAAAGAACTGGAAGTGCTACAGAGAGAAATCTTCAGAAGATTTATGGAAACAAGGCGTTCACCCAATCGGGCCTTTAGGATGAAAAGAGGAAAGGAAACCAAACCAACTCTCCTTGTCCTCGCCCACCTGCCAATAGACGAAAGTCGTATTTACGGCTGCCCTTTTATATCACAGGATTGGACAAACCTAGTGTTGCATCTGGCAAATGACAGCTCTATCGTCTGATGCTGTGTGTGAACTGATATCGCAAGATCGTCATCAACTTTCGTGCGAAAGAAATACTCAAAAAATACGATCGCGGATCTTCGAAACACGTCTATATCGTGACAAATGACGAATCGTAGTTTAACACGTATGAGCCCGAAAGTAAACAGCAGTCGACTGTATGAGTGTTTCGAGTGAGTGAAATGCAACAAGTGTTGTTCGCAAATGGACGCCTTTTTTTCGTCAAAGCTGGTAATATCGCAACCGTACCACTAAAAAAACGCAAAACGGTCAATTCTGAGTGGTATAGATCCATTTGTTTGCCAGTTGTCATCCAAAGAGGCAGGAAAACTAGAGGAAAAGAATTTGAAGAAAAAGATCCCGATAGCGTTAAAAATTTCCAAGAAGGCGATCAAGAAGAAATCCCCTAAAAAGGCAAAATTTGAGAAACTCATGGCCACATTCCCAGCCATTATGACCCATATGATGAAACTTCTGGAATAAAAATGGAGGGAAAAAACCTTGGATATAGCTGTGTGGAACGAAGACGGCATCACCAACAAAAAAGGGGAGTTCAGACCTTCCTGAACAGTTCTGAGGTACATAGGAGCACTGGTGTGTGAAATAGGGAATCCAATCATTTCAATCCCGCAAATTCGGGATCCCTTTGCAATTCTGCGGGATCAAAATTTCGGGATTTTTCATGCGGGATTCAATATTAAAATTGCTTATTAGACAATAAAAGTGCAAACGTCTTTTGAAACGTGCCAAAAAGCAATAAACCACTATTACGGTCGAAGATGCAACACTAGTTACTGCTGAAACTACACTACAATTCATGAACAGCAAATTGGAGATTCATTATAACTCGACATTGAGTAAAGAAATGGTTGAAGCTTTATTTTCTAGGATAAAAGAGCGCCGTTCATCAGTGACAAGAATGATACCGTATTTAGAAAACCCAGGCAAATATCTGGAATTTTTGGGATAACCATCGATGTCTTACAAATGGCTAAGATAATTTCGTTCTTCATAGCAAATCAACATTACGAAATGAAATTAAGAGTTTGACTGACAGGCTGCAAATAGAGACGTCTTTAGAAGACAAAATACAATCCCAAACCGAAGACCATTTCACTTATGATGATGAGAATAAAGTACCTTTATCTAATCTAGCAACGAGAACCACCAAGAATTTAGAGAATAAATCGAATCTTAGTACCTATTCATACTGCGTGGCTACCAGAATCAAAGGCTTCTTCTATGGCTGTGCGAGCACGAGTACGAACAACAGTTTTTAATGGTGGATTTATGCACCAGTCCTAAGAACTAAGATCTAAGAATTGAACGCTAACAAATCAATGAGGGCGTTTATGCACGTTTCCTAAGAAATAACACTAGCAGGCCAACTGTTAACTAAGGGCTCAGGTAAAATATAGAAGTGCACGTGCGACGCATAGAATTTCAATATTAACGAGTACCAGTTTCTATCATTTTATGTTCTTTATTCGTGTTTATCGTTGAAAAGTATTAGGTGTATTTGAAAAAATTAAATTTAATTTTTTCACAATAAATATCAACATCAAAGTATAGAACAAACAGAAAGTAGTTCGAGCACGTGCGCATGCCTTAACTAAGACCTAACACTCTTGTTAGTTCTCAGTTAAGGCATGCGCACGTTTATGCACTCTCTAGTGCATAAACGCCACTGAATTCTTAGGTTTAGTTCTTAGTTTATAGTTCTTAGGTACGGTGCATAAATCCACTATAAAACATGAAATGACCCTTTTTGAATGCAGACGGAATAGGGGTACGAGTACATACTTGGAAGCTGTTTACAAATCCGACCCTCGACTAAATTTCCACCAATCAAAATTTGATACCACAGATTTGTATAGATCAGAATGACGACAGAAAAAGAGGAACAGCGATCTTGATCAAGAAATCCATTGGTCATTCGGAAATGGATATACGCGATCTCGAACTCTTCGAAGACAACGCAATTACTGTTCCGTTCACTTGCTCCGGTCACATAAGATTAAATGCCGCATATAACAGGCCTGGATGAAAACTACTCAATGAGGAATTGAGGCATGTTTTCGATCCCAGAAGAAGGGAGATCCGAACGCTTAGCATCCAGCCTGGCATAGCAGAATCACCAACTTAAATTCTGAACGATTTTGCGTACAACACCAAAGAAATTGCTCCTAAATTAACTTCAATGTTTTCCTCATTTTTATGCACTTTTTCTAGACAGCAGAAATCTAATGTTTTGAATCTTCAACGGATTGGTAGTTACTTAATAATTCGATTATGGATATCTACTGATATATTTCATGGTTCATTTGATTTGCTCAATAAGCCATTTGTATCTGAATATATTCACACTTTTGAAGAAAATTATTTTTTCATTATATTTATTGAGTGTGAGCGAAAACTACACTGATTGATTGACAATCAACAATATTCAACACATTGATGATGAGGTTTAATGAAAGAGGGTATGAAAGAGGTAATTATAATAAAACTCCAGAAATAAGACAAAAAAACAATCTTATAAATCAATTAAATCACAGTGAAGGCAAATTCAAAATATCAACATAAATTAACAATGAAATATAGAAAAAATATTTTCAATTATTCACCAACAAAACTAATTGCGAAGTCTTGGGACTGAACTGATTAACAAATTTCAATTATATCTTGAAATATAGTTTTTCTATAACTAGGTTAAAATCAAAGACTTCCAAAAATGGAGAGAGCTTTACTTTGTGTAATTATAGCTGACATGACACGTATTTGTAGTAACAACTATACATACATGGGCTCCGAGTATTACATTGACAGACAAAAATGATGATTATATTTACAAGATGGATGTAAAATTCGAAATAAAATGGGGAAGGAGAATATTTATTCAGGGAAAGACAGAGAAGAATAAATAACATAAGGCAATAAGGATATGAAATGAGGCCACAATTGTTTGAATCGATTTTTATATGAAGAAGGTATCGCCATCCATATGAAATATTCAAATCGAAAGGGTCTACAAAAATTTGCAGTAATTTGACTGACACATATATGACATTTTAAAGCTTTCATTAAAAGCATAATTATTCATGGATTCTAGCGCACAAATCGGTCACAGCACATGTAAATAAGTCGATATTTATTTGTATCTATTTAAAATGAGTAAAATTTTGTGAAAGACAATTTTGTCTAATAAGCAGTTTTGGCTTCTCAATAAGAAAAATGAGAAATGAAATGCTTTCATTAAAACACGTTTTCAAGAATTAAGACATCAACCTACAGATTAGGTACATCAGTTTGTAGACCCTTCATTAATACTGTCCGTGAATTTTTCATAAACTGTTTATTTCAATTCCTTAATAGCGATACATCACAAGAGAAGCTCAGTTTTTTCGACTATCAAGTATGAAGTCGACTAAAGATAGATCTCCACCTCAAAAGATGCCTTCAGTGTTTTTGGTGATTGTAATTAACCGTTTCAACCACGGCTTAGAGATTCAGTCAAGCGATGCTATATGTATTAGTAAAGTTTTGGGTTAGTCCGCGCCTGCGCGGCCAAGGTGGCACGTCAGCAGGGACGGCCAGCGCTTCCTACTTGACGCGCCACCACTGCTGCACCTTCTCGGTGAGCTTTTTGCAGAGGCCGGCCAGCCTCCGTCACATTGGAGCTTCCGAGGCTGCAGATGCTTCGGCTTCGCCTTCACCTTCACCTTCTTCCAAAGTCACCTGAAAAGAAAAACCTCAATTGAAAAATTATACCAATAAGACCATAAATCAAAAGGAATATTCAATACTATTAAAAATGAGGAAAACAAACAATCATTTGAAGTGAGCAGTTTTCGGCGCTTTTCATTCATACGCCAATTGCGCCCTTGAAAACGCATTCTGTAGTCAATAATGAAAGTTTCAATGAACAAGCACCCGTAAGTCCTGAGTACACGTTTCGACTTGACTAAATGAACTTGGGCATCTTTTGGAAAATATATTTTTCAATGAAATTTGTTGCAAATTTTGGAATACTTGATACAAAAGTTTAAATTGACCCGGTTAAAACCTATCTGGAAACGCTCAAATGACACGTCCTACCATACCCGACGTATTCCCCAGATATTGCGCTGTCAGATTATTACTTGATCTGGCTGATTAGCAGTTACACTCATATGAAGACATATTGATTCATGGATAACCTCAAAAAATGAATACTTTTAACGTAAGAAAAAGATGGGCAAAAGTTGAGGCTAATAATGGGTAATACTTTGAACGATTCATTAACCATTTCTTCACAATAAAGTTGCATTTTCATCAAAAAAACAACGGGGACTTAGTGGCGCACCTGATAACTGAATTAAAATATTTCCTACCTGAAACCTGATTCCTGGCCTCTGTCCATCACCGATATCGTCAGCAGGTGGACTAGGTGGTATGGCTGTTTGATACCAATCCCTGTTCTCTTCTAAAGTATCTAATATTCGTTGGGCATCTGGATGAACCAGATCAGCCCAAGTTTCCCAGAGTGGATGAACTATATAATCTATGAAACCAACCTGCAACATGAGAAATCTATCAGTTTTTGAACTAGGATTCTTTTATCTAATTCGAAGATGATCACTGAGTATTGAAAAGATTATATCATTGTATAGAATAATTTTTATAAGTACCTGAGATTTTTCTATTGTTGCCGAGTGTCTGTCACACATAGGACTAATATCCATTTTGGCTTCTCTTTCTCTATCACCCTGTTGAAAGAATTCCTCCATGAGTCTTTCGACCCACTGTTTATATAACGGCAATGGTTTTGTTGGATTACTCAGGTCAGCACAATGGACTAGATTTTCTAATACTTGAATACGGTCCGTGTAGTTGTCCAGCAACAATACCTGATGAAAAAAATTGATTAATAACCAATCGATTATCTCTATGGAGAATGTTTTCTTACCCCGGATCCAGCGACCTTTTTGGTCTCAACCGTCGTCTTCAAATCCGCCAGCAGACTCATGTGCTTGGACATGTCTGTGCTCAGCACCATGTCGATAACCATCTTACGTAAGGTCTGTCTCTGTTTTTTGGTCATGTTGCAGAATATGTCGCAGCCTTCGTTTTGCAGCAACTTGAACGCTACAGCCAGATGGTGGTTCTCCAGCACTGATTCATCATTATACATCAAGGCCAGTTCACTGCCTGAGTTGACCAGGAATTGATTCGTCAAACCTGGATGATCAACGTCATGTATACACGCCGCGAATAGGGCGGCTGTTATTTCCAATGGCGTAAAAACTGACTCCAAAGCTGGGGTGTTCAACAGAACGTGGGTTCCTGAAAGAAAGTTGATATATCGAGTTTAGACTGTGCGTGAATCAAAATATTGCAACTGAAGCAATTCAATGACTGGATAATTCAATAGAAAAAAATGAATAATTGACGAGAGATTAATCACAAAACTGAATTAATTCGAGGAATTATCTATACTGACCCGTACTTCTATAAAATTTTTGAGTTTATACTGTGTAGTTTATTAGTATCTAATGAAATAGCGAAATGAGAATACGTATTCAGCAGAAAATCTTTTAAAAACTGAACTAGCTTCGAGAAGACTGATATGAATAGTAGGTGATACATTTTCCTTGTGGAAGCTGATCAATCGCACCCATTTTTATTTCAGTCAGCATCTACATATGAGTGGAGTTTACATTGTAAAAATACAAGGTGATACACTTTTGATATCCGTCGTAAAAACCGCTTTTATGGGTTGCTGCAAAGCGTCAATTGCGTGCAACAGATGGAGTGATACCGCTTTATCTTTCACCTTCTGACGTCATACAAATCATCGATGTTACGAAATGATGTTTATAGGTTAGTAGAAAAATAATCTCGACAGAATACAGCGATCGTATACCTTGAGTTAACTGTCAAAACCTTGAGGATGTAACAAAGCTCTCCTGACAATTATATTCTATCGCATATACAGGCTGTTCTTGAGTTTTATAGAAACCAAAATGATAATTATTGAATTTTTCGAGTTAGGTCTTGGGTTGACTATTATGAGAATTGAAAATAGAAATCGACCATAGATAGGTATTGATCAAATATTTCTTCAATATTAAAACCATTAATAGGTATATTCTCCTATCAAGAAGTATAGAATATATAGCATCTAATATATGAATATCTACTTTAAACAAGAAATTATTCACAAAATTAAATTTCTCGATTCAATAATAATATAACGAAAAAAAACCAGAGGTGAAGGGAACTTATAAAATTTATGCTTTCAAGCATAAATTTCTTCACAATATCAATACATGATGCAATAGGTCTATTATAAAATCACTGTCTGTTTATGGAGTCGAAAGATTTATTGATTTCCTTGCTACTTTCGGCAAGCCTTTTGTAGGTATGTACTTATTTAATTGAAATATTTAAGATCGTCAATATAGCTTATTTAGAGCAATAAACGGTAAAAAAACTTATATTTTTGTTGAGCTTACCTTGTGTGACATCTGCTGCATGTAAAGAATTATGGAACGGATTATCTTTGATATAGAGGTCCTCAAGAGTCATCATAAATGTGATAAACGTTTTTGGAGGTATTTTAAGCGTAGTCAGAAGGTCACGGGATGTAAAAGTTGTCCATGCTACACAAGTTAGAGGTCTTCCATTGCTCAAATCACCTGAAATGAAAAAAATTATAAATTCACAAATATTCAATTGTGAAGGGAAACTGCGTAAAATTTCGAAAAAAATATACCTAATTGATTATTTTTCAATGGTATAAATATATCTTCTCAAATTTTAAGCGGGGGATATAGTCTCAAACGATAAGGTTCGACTCTTATTGTGTTTATGGACAAAATCCACCTGCCGGTTCCGTAAATATGGCCTCTCGTTGTTCTCCTGGTAATTTAAAAACGACGAACCCCATGGATTTAAAACAAAATTCGAGAAAATCACTGATCTGGCGTCAGGAGATTAAGAGCCATTTCTCGAAATCATCATGAAAATAACATTGATCATTGAAAAATGCGTTTTATAAAGGAACATTTTGTACACTGCACGTGAATCGTATAGAAAGGGAGCCGAATGAAAAAAGACTTTCCGCCGAAATCAGATCCAAATTTTCCGACAATAAAAAAATATATATATGAACATAATTATGCATTAATATTCGAATCGTGTTGATGAGATTTGTATTCTCGAAATATTCAGATTGATTTCTCAGTAGGCTATAGGCTATATATCCAGAATCATTAAGCCCATTAAGTATTTCAGTTGAGTATTTAGATTTTTTGAATTTGAATTTTCTCTAGATCTGACGCCATCAAAATCAAATCATGTACTCACAAAAGCTTGATATTGTTATTTTATATTTCAATGTGAACTTTTATCTTGATCCAATAAATGGTTTTGAAATTATTTGGGAGAAAACCCTAGTTGGATTTTTTTACGTTAGAGGGTTACCGTGTTCACGGACAAAAAATTTCGCAAATCATGGAATTCTATGACCGATGTGCTTAAAATGTTAAACAATTCTTCGAAAATTAGCAGATATTGGAGAGGCAACTCATGAATTTAGAAACCACGATTACATTTCAACGTTATCATTGATTCTCTGCCTGAAAACTGTACATTCTGATGAAGAACGTCCACCGTATACATCTGATTTTGCTTCGGTCGACTTTCCCTTGAAATCACTACTAATAGCTCAGAGGCCATTCAACGTTCTGTCGATAAATGACAAAACATAGAAATCGCGACGAATTTTGAAGTGAATTTTTGAAATGCGTTGAAGAAATGTTTCGATAATATATTTATTGGCTTACTGTATTTTGGTAGTGCCCACTTTGAAGGCGAGATATAAAATTTCAATTAATGAAGCATAATTGTTTTTTATAGGTAGATCAATCTTTTGACATGGAGAAATAAAAAAATCAAATAATTTGTAAAGAAGTTTTGGCTTTACACTTATCGGTTTTCCATTTCTCATTAGCATACTGTTCATCAGGTCGTCTTAGTTTGACTCAGTGCTATGATATAGTTGAGAAGTTGCAGTTCAATTTACAGCACCATTGAAATCAGGTGACCAATTTGGACTAAACCAACGTTTTGTCTAAATATTTAGACTTTATCAAGGCTACAGAGAAAAACAAACAAAATAGGTATAAGTTGAAGTGACAAATATGTAAAAATAACCACAACCCATAAATATGCCAACACATGAAATTTGTATGAAAATCATTCAGCGGTTTGTTCGCACGGGGATTGCAATTTTTCAATAGACTTTTTGGTGTTTATGTTCTATCCTAGTTTTTGGAGATATTCAATATTCTCTGTACTCCGACTGATAATTTTTATTCGACTAAATGAACTTGGTAAGCAAATATTTCAGACTTCGACTCTGTTAGCCTTTATTTCAAAGGTCCCCACCCTGTAAATTGAACTGCAACATATTTACTCAAGGATGTGAAAACAGCGAATCTATGGTTGGAAGCACGATACTCAAATGATAGGAATGGAATGAAACTCACCTATGCGGAAGATATCTACTCCCCATTTGTCAATATCCAGTAGGACTTTGCCCAGGTCTTCCTCGTAAGGTGTTTCCACTCCGTAAGTGGGAAGTCTCTCTCCGGTGAAGCTGTTCGTATGATGCAGCGGCTTCCGATTGATGCCGGAAATCTGGGACATAGTGTTCGGGCCCCTTGGCTTGTCTTTTCTAGCGGTCCCCTTTGAGGGGGGCGTCTCCTGCTGCTCATCGACCCGAAGAGACGGAATATCAAGTTCTTGTTGTTTGTCTGTAAAAAGAAAATTCCTATCTTATCCGAAATAAGAAATTATTGTTATTATTAAACTATAGAAAGAATAATAATAATAGTTTATTCTGAAAAATCAGTATAAACATTAATCGCTGAGGCGCAAGCCAATGAAAAAAGGACTTATAAAGGCTTCTGTAGAATAATATATAAATCACAAAAAACCACATTCCGTATTTCCTATAATTACTATAGCCCATTCAAATATAAAACGGAGCAATAGAAACCAAGTAAATCGCAAAGTTATTGGTCAAATAAACCCTATTCCTCTTTCGCCCCTAATAGACTGGCAGGATTGTACTCTCAACGGAATGTGGATATCAATCATGGATTGGTGATTTGTTTATCCATTTCACAGGAGAGGAAGAAAGAAAATCTATGGCTTTACTTGTTGAGATATGTTATGTTATGATGTTTCGTATATTTTATTTCTAGATTGACATGGAGTACAAACTGTACGAATATGTGAATTATTCTTAGTTCAACTCTGGACCCCCAATACCTTCCTATTCGAAGACCCTCCCATTCATGCGACAACTTGTTAAATTGCTACGTCTTATTTTTGAACGGACTCTAGAAAGTAATTATAGGTAAAATGATAGAACATAAGTTGATAGTATTCGAAAATAAGTTTCAGAGTGAAATGTACCGAAAGTGGATTAAATTGAAGAAAAATCTTGAGCTCAATTTACAATTCCATGACCACGATATTGAACCTTTGATACTGTTAAATTATAAAAAGATATACCTATAAATCGAAAAGAAAAGCTTTCTTGGTGTAAAGAGTGGCCGTTGGTTCACACATCTTAGAAAATCAGCTTGTGTTTTATTATGATGTCTTTATTATTTATTCTGATGATACGAACCTTCACGATTTTGTTTCTAGGTTCTTCAGATCGATAGTTTTTCGGAAAAAATTGAATTTGACCACCGATTCGTCTTCATTGGATCGAAATTCCACCATTGCCGGCTCAACATTAAATAATACATATATTAATGAAGAGTTCTTTCTGTTTTAGAAATTCAAGTGTCGGTACTTGTTTGACTTTTTGAAGGAGAAATCTTGAAATTGTTCGAAAAATAAAAATGATAAGTTGTGGCCGCCCACTGGTCTTGCTATATTGGTAAAACAAAGTCATTTTGGTTCTATCCTAGATCTTACTGCTTCCATTGCATCATATTGGAAATGAAAAAACATGTAAACATAGACACGTGGCATACACAATCACCTAGGAATTTCGATTCGCGGATTACCGCTAGTTAAGCATTCAGTTGTTGTACTGAACTAGTTATGATAATTTTCCACGTGACACTAGTCACAACACGAGACGGCCAAATTATGGAAGAATTTCAAAAATGTCAATTTTTGAATAAACATGGGACCCGTCTCTCTGGCGCCAGGAATACAGATTCCGGGATATTTGAATTTTTATTTGTTTTGTGAATATTTGATGGGACGCCACATTTACGGTTTTCGGACAGATTCTACGTCTTTGGTTGGCAGATTTTCGGAATGACCTTGCTTTATCTACCATCTCCTCAAAAATTTTTGTTGAGGTCGTTGAGTTGTGGTTTTTTTATGAGGATCTAGTCTCCAACTTGACTTGGATATTTGGTCTGAGACTGAGAGAAATAAATTTCAAATATCATCCTCTGGAATTTTGAATATGTAGAAAACAGGTTTAACGAAGATGGTGAGTATTCCTTCGAAATGATGCAATAAGGTTCAATTATATAAACATTTCTAGAATAAAAAAACAAACAGGGAGCTTCAAAGATGCCCGAAAATATATAAAGCACTCAAACGAAGAACAGAAGAAAAGCAGAAAGGAAAAAACAGTCACCATTTGATGAATCATGAGAATATCGTGGCATAATTTTGATATTTATATCAAATGCCTTCATTACTTTTATAATTTGATGTAATAATTTGTTGATTAGAGTAATCATTAACCGAAAGATGAATTTAATTCTCGACAATTGTAAATTGATGATTTGTGTATCCATTCCACAGAAGAGTAAGAAAAGAGATAATTGGCTTATCTTGTTCAGATCGCTACCTATGTAGAATTTGCCAAGGTAACGTCCCTTTTAGTAAGTCAACATGCAAGTTGGCGAAATGAATATACAAGTTTTTTGGATTATTACACATTCATGAGAAAAAAATTCCGAAACGTAAGGATGTCTGTCTTAATGTTAATTCATTTATTAAATTTATTTGATGTTTACTCAATTGTAGTGTTGGATAATTTACTTTTCTCTTTTGGTTAGTCATAATATTTTGTCAGTTGGAATTGTATTTCTACACAAAAAAATATATCAAAAAGACATATCTCGCATTGTGAAGGTTTTTGTACAATAATTTCGATATTTATGTTATTAAACAATTGCTCAATGGAAGACTTTTGGAGCGTCTTCTTCGAACACTTCGAATGATAACTGATGTCTATGATACAATTTCACATTATTAGTGTATCTTTTTGCTTTCTCTGCTTCAGACGCTAGTTTCCAGCTACTATTAAAATCATTTTAACTCAAATCCTCTAATAAAAGACGAAATAACGGAGGAACCGACCCTTATACATCCTATATTTTTTTACAGACCCCTGCTAAAATCGATCGAGCATAAGCACTGAGCTCATCCATGTCATTTTACACGACAAGGTGAGAGTCAAGAACTCAGAGTACGTGTTTTTCCGCAAAAACTCCTCCTTCTGTAATACTTTGAAGGAATACTGCGAATGCTTGCGTGGCATATTCGAAGGTCTTCCTACTCTTCGTTCGCATAAGAGGCGTTTAGGATCTAGATGCGAAGTTTCCAATGTGTCGATTCAAGTTGGGGGAAACTTGAGAGCAATATACTCACCGAGGAAGGTGGAACATATGTATTCGGATATCTGGTTTCCAGATTTGCTCGACTCCGAGAAGTGTGAAAGCTCCTTATTCAGCATACGTTTGAACTGGAAAGAAAGAAGACTTGGTGAATTGGGATAATTTCGAAATATGTGGAGTGCGGTAGCGTTCAAGGAATTTCCTGTATACAGTGAAGTCAGATTTGCGTGAAGATATAATTGAGTTTTCAAGAATGATCGAAATACATAACAGTAACAACACTGAACAGGAATTCCATGAATACCATCCTTATATATAAATAATGGTAAGAATTTCCCTAAATTTTCACAGCTTATACTTTCAATTCAACAGATATAGAATTATCAGATCTAATGGGAGATCACGATTCATTAAAAATAGTGCACACATAGTTACGTATAAATGAGAATGTACACCAATTACAAAGACATCTTGTGACATTGAAACTATTTTAAATATTGCTATAATAACTTTTTAAAAGTGAATCGCCTTGTATATTTTGATTATTCTCCTTCAAAGTTACATTTCGCTTCTAGAGATCAGGAAAGTTGTTACCTCCCAGGTGTACGGTCAAATCATAGCAAATTTTTGCCAGACTCCCACAAGGTTTTTTCTCAAACATGACAAATGATCCTGTTACGTAAATCCAAGTTTCATTCAGCTAATCAGAGGCGAAGGTCGCATTTCACAAATTACATATGTTACACTGTTTTGTTATTTATATTACGTCGAGCTGTAGCGTGTTTATTAATAATGCAGAAAATCATATCCATTGCGAATGCGGAAAACTGATGTTATCTGTTTGTATGCTAAAACACTCAATATAAAATGGGTGTTTGTAGAAGGCTCTCCAACTAATATAGATTAAGAGATATGCTGATTGAGATATCAAACCGAGGTGTGCGTATATGTTATTCTTCAATTTGAGTGATTTTCAAACCTATTACTCAATTGCAAATGTGTTGTCAGATGGTTGGGAGTGGTCAGTTAGGAATAGACTGAAAGTCTACCATTTCTTACAAGAAGGATATCGACGTTTTGAAGGTATTCTTACGCAGGAGTTGACTGCAATTGCTTTGTTATTTTTTGATTTCTATCTCAAATCTTTTAGACCTCCATGAGACCTCTCAGAAGATTAGAACTCATACTACTGTGTCACAGTGCACAGTTCTGTTTATTGTTTATGTGACATTGAAGGTCTTCTATAACCAGAAAATTTATTTTTTGGCTTGGGGCTCGAAATCGGGGTCCCGACCGAACAATACTTTGAAATAACGTCACGAAAGTCGCTAGGCGGTCTCTTAGGGCACCATAGTTCAGGCGAGGCATTTCAAGCTTGATTAACAAAAATCACATGTGTACAAATGAGTACAGAATGAGAATGTAATTCAGTCAGAAACAAAAGGAAGCAATACCTCAGATGACGCGTAATACCCCTCATAGTACTTTTTTCACGAGTTATTAACGCTGAAATTCATGCACTCATCAGGTTAATAGACTTTCTGTTCGATGAACTCTGCCGACTTTTATTGCATATTTGGGGCGGCTTCTTAATGTTTCAGGAATTATTTTTATTATCAATTCTTCAATCAGAATGTTGCCTCCTCAAAGAAATGCAAAATATTGGATAAACGATTCCATTTCACCATTCCCATTTTATTAGGTTAAAGAAATATATGAAGACTTCATATATAAATATTTTGCATTATGCAGAGTTGAAGAAATACTAGATTCAACTAGTTTCTATTTTTGAAGAACATAAGGATGATATCAAACTGTTCTCCATACTAAGTGAACATGCATTTCTGTCATCTGATCATAACATCTCATTAGGGATATTAAAAATGTATCATAAATTTCCGATATTGAGTAGAACGAAAATTATTACGCAGAACCACGACCCGACAAACATGTTTTAATAGGTGTGTAGATCAAAAGATCCATAGCCAGATATTGTTCAGCTAACTGCGAACTTCTATATCTGCATCCATAAGTTTTGCCCACGTGCTCTTATTGAAAACACCTTTCCTTTTAAGGCATCTCTTGTTTGCCGTCTGTATAGTCAACCGGTATGTGCGGTAGATCCTTTATAGTTTTACGATGTACAATTTGCCTATTCCTCATGCAAATCGAGTTGTTAACATAATTGATTATGATGACTGTTCCCATAGACAGGCGTCAAAACAAAACGAACTATGTAAGCGTAAATAATTTGAAGTTCATATTGAATGATGTGCAAATGTAATTACTCATTGCGAATTCTGAGTCAATGTATCTCTAAATTTTTGGATTGATTTTTAGCCTTCGAAATGGAAGGATCATACACGATGGAAACAAATACATACTCACATTCAAATCTACACATTACTTCCATTAGAGACGAGGAAGAGATATATTTTATTCGAATCAACCGAAACCTAAATTGTTCGAAAGACGAATCAATTGATAATAACCTCGATAATAACATTCTTAGTATTTTTTGTTTTGGACAATATCACTTATTATGATCAAGTAATTATACATTGAATACGATTTTTGTATCTTTTATAAAACGGATATGAAATTTTCTCAAAACGAACTTATTTCTTCGAAATTGATGAATATTTTTATCCAAATACTAGTACTATTTATATTCATTATAAACTAGCTTGATTGAGAGCGCTACTAAGTATGAATTTCAGAGGAATTGCTAAATAAATTTAATTTCGTACAAGTCGTTGGTGTATTCTATCCTTGATCAATAAATCGATAGATACCGAACAATATTACTGGAGCCGAACTCCACGTGCTGGCGGTTTTCAATTTCAGAGAATATTTGACTTGTGTTCTCCGAAACATGGAGTTAATTGAAATCCAGCTCCATTTTCATCTACTTCAATCATTCTGGAATCTTTCCAAACTCCCCGCGAAACAAATTACATTTCGATTAACTGACAATTTTCAATTTCAACATTTCTTTGTCAAATTTTTAGTTGTAATATACGGATACTTCTTTAATAGGCTTGAAGCTGTTAGATAGGCATTTTGGAATAATTCATGTCAACGTGTCAACAGTCATAAACATCACATCAAATAATTTATTCGATCAATTCAAACAGTAATTGAAAACCTGGTCGGCCTTGTAGAATTGTGGAGATCGTAGAAATTAAAACGAATAATTCTCCACATAATGCTGAAGATAATGAAACGAACATTTGACTTCCATATAGATTGAGTGAAGGTAAAAACGATACTCGTTTTGGTGTTCATCTTTACTTCCAAATGAGTCTCTTATATTCTGCGACGATTTTCATATTTCGGAAGCTGCTTCAGTTGAATTTATCGAGAATATAAAAGTGTGATTCACCATTTACATTCTTCAGGAATTGTAGAAAATTTTCTCGATAAATTAACACTATTGTCCTCTAGAATCTCGGAACTTGAACGTCATTCACAGTTCAGTTTGTTTCCTGTGCGCTATATTTGTATCACATTGAGAAAAGTATGAAATTACGAATCTGTCTTGAATTTTGCATAGAAAATGGACTTCTGTTTGTATGTCTGGTAGTGCACAAGTCGATCAAAAAAGACTTTTTTATCCATTTTTACGGTGTTTATTAATTATCAATCGATTTAAGATTAAAAATATTCACTGAGGGTATTGAAATGAAACTTTAAAAATGCATTTAAGAATTTGTTTGAGAATTTCAATAATTCCTAAGCGTTACTGTACCTATTATTTAGAAAAGGGCTAGTTTTGAATAAATAACCATATTTCCTTGACATAATTTATTTATTAGCGTTATTATTTTCGAGAAACAACAATGTTCTCATTTGATGAGTAATTATCAATCATTATTTGGTTGAACTTGTACTTCTATTCAATATCAAATAGGATTCTAGATACATTTCATTTTAGATAAAATTCGCATATATCTTCCCGTTTATGTTATTCACCGATATTTCCTGATAATTTCTAGAAAGCATATGAATTATAGTTGATTATAAAGTTTACGTAAATCCTTCAATCTGCCTTCAGAAAAACATCTTTATCAGAAATTGATTCCATTTAACCGAAAACATTTTATCTGCCGGTACCTTGGCCAAGAAAGGCGATCTTTTGACTTCCGAGATCAATTTGTCGATTATACTAGCGTGAAAAATGTATAATTATATAAAACGCGGCCCCATTTCCGGCATACGATACATTTCCTATCATATAATTCAAACGAATTCACGGCCGAAATCGAAAATTGATTAAAATAATCTCTTGGATTGGATGTTCTCAATAATTGTCGGAATTTCTGCGAAGACGTTTGAAACCATCGAAGCGACTTAGAAAGCGGAAAAAACGGTCATGATGTTTTATTCAAGACAATCTGGTCATTCCGCAGTCGATGTAAGGCTTTCTTGATGCAGAGAAACGTTTATTGTGAAAGTTGAAAGTGCATTAATTGTATCACTAATTAGCGGTCCAATTCCATATGCTATTTTAATGTTCAAACGGAACATCACAGGATCATCGCGTTAAAATAATTTTATACTCAAGAGGGATTACCACAACGTGGCTTTCCGCATATAAGTCAAACATAAGTTACCCACTTATTTCCCTTCTAGCGCTCCTGCGATGACCAAACTTTGTACGAAGTTGTACATTCATTGTACCTTCTTTCTCTTTACGGAGCATATTAGTAGAGGTCAGCACTGTACGACGGTCGATTTTTCAAAAAATTAATGTTCTACCCCTGTTGTGATGAGTTTTTGTAGGTTTTTTCACGAATATTTCAAAAATATATCTGTGCTTTGTATATTGTACGTATCATTAATTCTTCTGCGAAAAACGAAAAGTTACCAATTTTTTTTCATTCACTAATTGAAAATATTGATTTTCTACAATTTGGACTATTGTTTAGAAAAATTATGTGAAAACCCCTAAAAATCAGTGGTTTCAAAAGGAAAAATCTATAATTTCGTTTTGATTGGGCAGTCACGTGGTGGTGTTCCCTCTTGACGATCGGCGTTTCATAAGGAACCGGCGGTAACATGCCGAATTTTACTTTCATGATTGTGCGATACAAGTTTTAATTAATTTTTGTAAAATGAGTAGCTAGGAACAACTTTCAATCAATCTCCAAAAATTCAATTAACAACTGTAAGAGAAGGTACCCGGCGAATTTGTCACTCATTTAATTACAATAACGATATATGTTCACTAATTATCTTGTGTTATTTACTCGATTAATTATCTCAAAAGCAGCTCTACAACAAGGATTTTCTTCGATGGAACAGGTTATTCGAGATAGCACACTATAAACAGATATATCGCTCGTAGTGACGTAGAACTGCGATATTCTATAAATTCAAAAATATTGATCTGAGAGAGTTGAATTGATAAAGAGTACACTAGATTCATTAGGAGAATCATGATAAAAATGAATTATATCTGTGATTTGTGTTCATCATCGATATAAAGAAATTAATGAACCTTCTGATTTTTGTGATTTCTTGAATAATTAATAATAATATGATATTTTAAATATCCGGGATTGATTGAATCTTCTTCTCAGCAATGAGTGAGAATGCCGACTGCGAAGGGAGTTTTCTCTCTTACGCCGATAGGCTAAAGTCAGAGATAATCATTCGGATAATGATAATATGCAATAATAACGACTTCCTTCAACAATGTAATACAAAGAGATTGCGTTACCATATAAAAAAACTGTGAGCTATTCAAAAGTTGAATATGAACTTATAGCAGTTAAATTAAAATTTTGAATTTAGTTCATTCAGAGTGATTATTCTACGTTATACAATGGACTCGGCTTTCATATCGTAGGTACTACTGTCCATACTGAGTTGTCCCAATTACCAGTTATGCATTATTATATGTACATCTACCTTATTCAGGGAAATTGTTTATTTTGTCGTACAATTTCTTATAAACACTTTCTTGTCATCTAGGTCCTTTCTTGTTGTTGTTAAGTGAATTCCTTTTCATGTAATCCTTCGAAGAAATTCAGCATCAAGCTTGTTTTACAACCAAATTCAGTCTTGTGAACATTAAAGTATGACCTCGAGTGTAACTAAGTAATCAGTAAATTTCTTTCCGATCATATCTATAATTTTGAAGATATTAGGAAGTAGAAATTAACCTAATCATTGAATGGAGCAGGGTGCTTCAATATTCTCTTCCGAGCACATATTACCAGTCTTTCCGGTATGTTTTAGTTTCCAAACTATGTACTCTAAAGGTCCAATTTTCTCAAATAAAATACCTTTAAATTGATATTTGATGATAAAAAAATAATGATACTGCATATAAAAATGTTAAATGCATGCTTAGAAGGTTCGGCGCTAAATCAGATGAAACATTTTTTATCGAAATTAATTTTCTTTTTAATAAATGCTTTTTCCTGTTGTAGTGCACATTCCGTATTTCATATAGATACAAGATGAATATTCGTTAAATCATTTCAAATTCCCTCCATTTTCAGTTTTATCGGAGGGTATTTTTTTTCTTATTGTGGAATTAAAATTTCATATGAGTAAAATTTCGGAAACAAAAAATGGATTTTGCTCAATAACGAACTTCACCATAAAAGTTGGACACTGCACCTACTACGCAAATTCTAGCCCCTATTATTGTGTACCTACACGCCGAATTCTTCATCAGTTAGTCAAACCTTTTTGAGACCGCTTCAGGCATTAAAATCGAAAATTATAGACATTTGATCAACATGATAGTCCGCTCTTTATATGGGAGCAGCGCGCAAAAATTAATCGAAAATGTAATCCTCGATATAATCCTTGCAGGTATCATATTTTGCTCTTAATCCTTATTGAATTCTCAAACTATAAGTATCGAGAGCAGTAGACAAGCCATCATAATATAAAATATCATCATAAGATAAAACACGTTACTGCTTCCTTCAACTCAGGCAGTACTTTCTTGCCTTTGACTTCACTAGCAATTATCAAGACAGCATACTGTAAGAGATCTGTAGGTGCTGAATTTCATCAAACTACAGTTAGGTAAAAATATTATGAATGGGAAACGAGCGGTTTCTTCTGATCATCTAAAACTGACAACTCGAAAATGTGGAAGGAAGAATTAACAAAGCAATATGTAACGATTTCTGTCTTCTAAACTTTCTAATGTTTGGTTTCTGTTTCAAAACTGATTTTGAATAAATAACAATAATAATTGAATAAACTATTTTCGCGAATTTCTTCTAATAAGTCTATTGCTTGCCGAAACTGATATATGATGCACAACGAAGGGCCTTGTAAATGAATTTTTATTTTTCTACATGATGAATTATTAGAGTTGAAATGTTTGTAAAATACCTTCATTTCCGAAATGGCAGCAGTCAACGCAATATCCGCCATAATATTCAACCAGGGCAAATTTCCAAAAAGCTCATCGGAATTCGGGGGTATCCTATCCATGATCAACGGATCCGCGTTTTTCGAGAGTACTCGACTCAACAGCGGAGTCTCGTCCGAAGACAACATCTCAGCCTCCAGGACGAAAATCACCAACACACGAAACTCAAAACAAAAATTATCCTCAGACGATTGCCAACAAATTAATTTTACGCACGTGAACCGGATCACTTTTCGACTATGAAAAAAATCTCAGTGAGACGTGACTGAAAACATGCGTTTTCCTCCCGTGGCTCACTTGACGTTTCGACCGAACGCTATCGAAACAAATGACTGTCGGAGGCAGCGTCGAGCGCTTCGTTAAATAGGAAAACGGCGATCGCTTTTGTTTGATTAGGCGGCTACGTATGATACACGCCTCCCGCGAGAGAGTTTGGCGTACGCGACCGGCGAGTCGCGGACAGTTCGCATTTCCAGAGAATAGAACCGATATAGAAAGAAGCTGCAATACGGGGAAATCGCACAATGGAAAAAAGCGGAGAGAGCGTACTCATGAAAAAGGTGTCAGTTATGAATTTCGTCGAACGGTTGAATCTGGCAGGCTGTTTATACACATATTATGGTGAATCGCTTATACAACGTGCCAAAAAAATAAATAATAATAAACTGCTAATTTCCACAAAATTTATTGATGTTAAATGACGACAATTGTTTCGCTACACTGTATATTTTTCAAGTCGGATGCTGAACTGAGTATTCCCAAATTATAACATTCGTTTAAATAGGTATTGATAACATAGTTGAGGAGAAAATGTGTTTTTAATGTTTAAAATGAGGTAATGAGAAAATTTTCTCATTACTCAACTATGTTATCAATACCTATTTAAACGAATGTTATAATTTGGGAATACTCAGTTCAGCATCCGACTTGAAAAAGCTACAGTGTAGCGAAACAATTGTCGTCATTTAACATCAATAAATTTTGTGGAAATTAGCAGTTTATTATCATTTATATAAGTTCGGTGTTTCTTTAACTAAATTCGACATTTCATGAATAATAATTAACTGTTCGTTGGGATTTTTGAGAATCGATAGACAAGAGAAAGTTTCAAATTATAATGAATGAGAACTCATTCAAGAAATTTCAAATTTAGTTATCGGAACACCGAATTTTATAATTGTTGTCTTGATATTGATGATGGACTATACGATAGATAGTTATTTGGGCTGTTTCCATTATCTGTGCGGTTGGTTGTTTCCGACGTTTCGTCAAGCATTCGCCTGTCGTCTGCTTGCTGAAACTTCGGAAACAACCAACCGCACAGATGATGGAAACAACCCAAAAAAAAGTAAAATTAGTAAGTTGAGTAAAATAACTTCGGGATAAAGATCATCGTCTCAAACCACAATAAGCAAATTTTCAGCACAAAATTATGATTAGTTTTCCATAAACGTCTAATTAACCATCGCGGTGATTCACCCTGTATATCTTTTTCAATATTCCTCCAAAAAATTGAAAGGGTTAGGGAGTGAGGGGGTGAAAAATATCAAATTGAAAATGCATGGCGTAACTTGCTTGTGAAAATAAAATCCTATATACATAGATGGCATGAAAGGTCATTAGATGCCTTTCGTGCGTCATATCACAATCAATATTTAGGCGGAAGGGGTGTTAGGCAGTAGGAGGTGAGAAATATCAAATTAAAAAAATGCATAGTGTAACTTGCTTTCGAAGATATAAATCGATGGATGCGAGAATTTTCTTTAATAATTCTTCCTATAAAAATTCCAATTGTACAATCATATAAGATCAATTAAACTATAGTAAGTACTACGTTTCCTTTTCTATAAATAATATACATATATTTTAAATATTATTACCTCTAACACTTGGAGAAATGGAACATTGTACCTTATACCTACCATGTGTCAATGGACTAGTTGTCAAGATACGTTAAATTAAATGAAAAAAGGATAATGCTTGTTGTGCATGAATCCCTTCAAATAACCTTTGATTGTATATATCACAATCAATATTTTTACAATAGAACAAAAAATGGTGGAGTTAGGGGGTTCGGGGTACCAATCTCCAACTTCAGAAATGCATGTATTGAGTCAATATTTTTGACTTGATTTTGAAAATTAAAACCGATGGGTAGGAGGATTTTTCTCATTATTTATTTGTAAACAAGAATTATAGCCTGATTGCTGTATCCTCCAATCACAAATTGTTAATTTCTTCCTAATGTATCAATAAAAAAAATATATATTTTTAGTCACACCGCAGAGTGGACAATCGAATGCCTCTTATTTGAAATATCACAATCCATATGTAGGTACCCATTTGGAAAAAAAATTGGGGGTAGCATGATGGTGTTTCAGAAATATGAACTTGAAAAAATGCATTGCGTAACTTGGTTTTGAAACTAAAAATCGACGGTTGCCAGGATTTTCCCCAATAATTATTTGAAATTTTTTTTCTTGAACCTCTTGTCTATGGTTTATCACCGAAAATAGAGTCTACAGTCACATTGTTTTTGATCCAGTTTAGTACGTCTGTTTTAGAATTCGTTGTACGAGGAAATGAGTTGGCTGGCTCGATCATTATGAGTCGAGAAGGTCCCTGACTCAGGAATATCGGTCATGTCCGAGACAAATGGGTTTTTCGAAACGAAACGGAGATTTCTCGGGATTTCAAATATAAGATCATCGTTGCATATATTTTACTGAAAATTTTATGTCGTAAGTACCTAATGCTGATCTAATACTCAAGCAACTCTGTGTCAAAATGGTTTTTTGGAAACAATAATTTTATCGGCAAGAAAATAATTTATTGCTGTCCATTAGTGTCACAATGCTTCGAGGAATACTTTGAGCTGATGATACATTATTTGATATCTATTTATATTATAGCAACAAGAGAACTCTGTTGTTTGACCACCAAAGTTTATTGGCATTAATAATGAATTATATTTTTTATAATGAACATCTCATCTAATACCATCAAAATCACTCCGCACGCAAATACAGTTAGTTTCTCTTAAGTTTTTGCTCATGTTTTAGTAATAATATCTTTTCACCAAGCACTATATCAGGTAGAACAGTAATGAAAAACTATAATTTATTCGATGATTTTCTATATATAACAATGGAAAATAATAAGGAGAAAATGAAATTATTCATCGACGATCAGAAATCATAAACAGAAGACACCAAAATCACTAGAAGAAATAAAGTTTATTAAATAGAACATTCAAACGAGTGGCAACAAGAATCTGGCTATTCTCATATCGAAAAGGACACTAGAGATCAACTCAAACCTAAGAATAGATGGAGAAGAGATAAAATGTGGAAATGAAGTCAAGTATTTAGGTGTAATACTGGATAATAGGTTTGCATGGATAAACGATATAAATTACGCAGTGAATAAAACAAACTCAGCAATCAGCAGAGAAGAAAGAAGAAGAGAAGAAGGAAGAGCCAAATGAACCAAAATACAAAAACTGAGAATGATCGAGTCAATTCCAAGACCGCAACTAAAATATGGATCGGCAGCTTAGAGCTATGCAGCTAAAAGAAAAAACAAGTAATAGAGAATAATGTGTTAAGAACTGCAATTAATAAACCGTAGTTCGTAACAAACCACAGAGACTCAGACGGACTCAGATTGGTAAACTGTCACAGATTCCCTAAAGAGAAAGGCAGAGAAGATTTTTGACAAAGCATGTTAACATACAACTGACGAGTAAAATTATAAGTTGACTGCATCACTGATCAAGAGGCGATAAGGATACCAACCTATCACGAAAAACCCAGATATTACCTTCAGAGAAGAGTAAACTCAATTTCAAATACCGAAAAAAAGAAGATCTCCTATGAAAGACATAGGTAGGTAAAAGAGGTACATATAAAAAAGGGGCCAAAAAGTCAATATCGGCAAATAGACTCCCAGAACAAAATAGCAGGGTAAGTTTAGTGAGGATGGTCGAGCTCTCTATTCGACCTTCTATAGGAATGCCCCCTGCTTAATCATAATTGAAATGGCAAGCGAAGTCCCTTCTTATTCAATCGATCGAATTCAAAACAGTGAAAATTGAACTTCACAACATATTGACTTGATTGATAAAATGCTCTCTAGAGAACTCCTGTTGAATTTTTTATGTGATTCATTCGACATTGAATAGTGACATACAAGTCTCAGATCCTCTAAATAAATAAACCTACCTCTGTATTCGGAGTGAAGTTGCGTAAAAAATATGACGCAGGTGGTATACTTATAAGGAGGATCCATCTGTATATTTCAAATCCGTCTGCATGTACTGATTTCATTGAAGTAAATCAGTCAGTCGTTCTGATTGCTCAACTCTAGGAAATCGCCGGAGAACTACTTTCGGATCGTAAATTGTTTAATCTGACTCAGCCTAAATTTTGATCAGAATTATCCAATTCTTCTTATTCAATAATTTTTATTCGGATCTCCAAGGCGTCTTTGAGACCTCTGAATAGTCTCAATTAAATCGTCATATATTTATTTCAAACAGTCATTCAATTCTGAAACGATTTTTCGCTTCAAATATTTTATGTACCTAATAATTTTATGTAGAGCAGAATAGTGTCGCCATGTTGAGCATGAATTATGCGAAATACTAACTGGAGATTTTAATAACGATATAATGAGCATTGATAACAAAAATACGCAAACTTCTAAGTATTGCAGGTTCTGATATTAAAATGTCCAAATAAAAGAATCAAAACGCCTCCTAAAGAACTTTCTTCCTCTTGTAATAAGAAAGTCCCTATATTTTATTCATTGTTACTGCCTATAATTGACTATGCGGATGTGGCCTATATGGGACTGACGTCGCAGCAGCTCAGCAAGTTCGACCGATTACAGAACGCCGGCATAAGATTCGTGTATGGTTCAAGAAAGTTCGATCATGTTAGTGGTTTTCGTCGGGAACTCAAATTACTAACAATAAAGCAACGCCGTTATTGGCGCCTGTTATTGTTGGGCTTCGAAGTTATGAGAGCTCGTGAGCCTAGATATCTCTGCGAGGGTCTTCGGGGCCTGGGTGTTGAGTTTTATAATACTAGAGCCCATTCCAATACTACTCTCAGGATACCATCACATGGGACTAGTATTATGTCCAACAATTTCTCGTTGAGGTTGTCCCAGCTCTGGAATCGTATTCCTCCTTATATCACTCGAAGTGTTACTTTTTCATCATTTAGGATTACCCTTAAGAAGTACTTACTTACTAACGAACTTTGATACAAAAGTGGGTTCATCGCACCGTGAAATTTCTCTTTTCCCTTTCTTTCCATTCCTGTATCCCTAGTCTTGTGTAGTCGAATTTTAGTTCTGTTATTAAATTAGTGTCCATAAGCAATGGGTCTCGTCATATCTTGTTTTACACAATTTTGAGGTAGGCAGGAAGATATCACTTTATATGTAATAAATGATGTAACACTTTGTTATGGCAATAAAGTATTATTATTATTAAGATGAATAACCCAGACCTCATCATCATGCCTGGACAACAATCACCATAACCATCATCATTCAGCTCTCTGTGTTCCCTGCTGGACATAAGCCTCCCCATTTCTGCCCATTCCTTTCTGTCTTGAGCTCTTTGTATCCAGTTGTCTGCACACCCCGGACAATATTTCACTAATATTGAAAAAGGTGAAGTTTCAATATTACAACCTAATCTGCCAGATTATACTGCTGTTTTTCGATATCGAGTTGGACAACTGTGAATCATTGAAAATGTTCAAAACAATACGTATGTATATATTATAATGAAAACATGACGAATAGATCTGATATCTGATTATAGAACCTATATCTTACAAAATCAATAAGTCAGTTTTAGAAAGTATCATTTCTGAAGACTCCTATCTAGAATTTCACCTATTGAATAACATCTAAAACAAAACACTGAAAAATTTTTCCATAAACCGTTCGAACAAAATATAAAATGAGGATAGGTATCGAATTAATTCAATAGCTACTGAATAAAACAAATACTAAAAGTCCATCCACGAGTTGATGGCAAATCAGATAAGATACGTCCTTTCATTAAATCAGACAAGGTCATTTGCTAATATTCCAGATGATGTCTCCGAAAAGTTAAAAAACAACTTTTCTATTTTTCCAAAATGAATCGATGATGGACCCGTCTGTGACGCATTTTACGCTACAGGATGTAGATTCCACCTGGTGGAGAAATAACGATTTTTCAGAGAATTTTATAGACTAGATTAAATTGATTGAAATCATAATGATTCACTGACTCATACAAGTTCGTCATTTTCAAATCACGGTAATTCTACTTATTTCTCGATGAAACGGAATTCTGCTATAGTATATCCGATTAACTATGACAAAATAATAATTGAGAGTAATTTTTCGAACGGATTTTTTTTCGATTGTTCAAATTCTGAATCCTTTTAAAATAAATTTGATAATTTTTTATGCAGTTGAATTAGGAGTCAAATTGGTATGAATATAAACTTACATAAATTTTCCACTAATATCTTTGAATTTCACATGAATGAGCCCACATTATTTTTCTATTTTCATTGATTTCATATTAACTGGATCAGATTACTTATATTTTAATATTTTTATTCTCGCAGTGTTGAAATTACAATATGGGGTTTTTCAATAATCAAAGAAGATGAGCTTTAGTCATTTTATGATAATCAATTACAGAAAGAAAAAATTTCATTGCGTGCAAAAAGATTTTGATTATTCGAATCGTAGCAGAGCGCTTTTGACTAGATTCAGTCATCATCAGTTCTTACACTAAAATATGCAGGGTGTCCCAACAAGCATTTGACCACTCCAGAACTTGGAAATAAAGAATTTTCGAAGATTTCAAGAAAAAGGTCAAGTTCTGTATTTAGTTTGTGTAGAAAAAACCACCCCCATGAAAGTGGGATCAACCCCCAACGTTTTTTGAATAGGGAAGAGATGTCGAGAGTTGGTTAGTTTGAAAGTTATTTATGTTCTGTGCACAATCACAACGGTAAGGCTCTGTCAACACCTAAAGGCGGCCATTCACGAGGCACCCATGTTCGAGCGTTCGGATCATTTTACAGTCGGGCAACTCGGGACAGAATGAACTTGACTGCCCGACTGGAATCTTTTGGGTGCTTGGCTTCCAAAGTCTCGAGAAAACGCCTCGTGAGTGGCGGGCATAAGAGCTTGTGCTTAAGTTAAAATTTTGAAAATCGGTTCACTATTCACGAAATAATATAATATTGAACTTATCGTCAAAAGGTGATGTTGAACCGCCCAATCTCAAGAACCTAAAAGTTTTGAATAATACAAAAGTAATTTTTTTTCTCTAAACATCCTAGTTGAACTGAATCATATCCAACATATCCTCCGTATTAAAAAAAAAAAAAAAATTGGGGGTTATAGCTATAAGAATTCTTTCTCCCTAATTCTTCGGTTCTTGAGTTTGGGCGGTTCAAGTGTCTGTTCAACATCACCTTTCGATGGTAAGTTCAATATTACATTATGGATAGTGAACCGATTTTGAAAATTTCGACTTGGTTGTGCACAAAACATAAATAACTTTCAAACTAACTACACTCAATTACTCAAAAAATATTGGGGTTGATGCCACCTTCATGGGGGTGGTTTTTTCGGAACAAACTCTTGATGGAAATTCGTCCTCCTCAATACAGAACTTGACCTGTTTCTTAAAATATTCGAAAATTTTTCGTTTCTGAGTTCTGGAGAGGGTCAAATTTTGTTGGGACAGACTGTAGAAAATGTTCAGTTATACAAGTTATTCAGAAGATGAAATGAATTTTTTTGTTTTTCAAATTTCAATAACATGCCAAAATCTTAAAACGATAGGTCCGTTTAGGATTTTGATTTTGATATATAGAGGATGGTGCACGTGATTTTGAGGCACAACACCACGAGACGAGAGGCGAACTAGACACGATATTGAACAGGAATAATGAAAGAATAGCAAGAACAACAGAGATCCTGAACCGTGCCAGACTTGATGTTATTGCAAGGCCTTGTCACTCAAACAGAAGTAGATCTCAAGCGCTTGAGATTTCTCGTCGAGCTTGCAAAGAATTTTCAACTCTACAAAATCGTGGTGGTTTGAAAACTTTTGCCTACAGACAAACAAAAAAAAAGTTTAAGTTCGGCCATCGCAAGTTGGAGGTAATGGAGAATGAAGACGCGATTTACATGATGAATGACGAGGCTCATTTTCACCTTGACGGCTACATCAATAAGCAGTTTTTCCGATACAGGACTGACGTTAATGCACGGGAATTACACCTGCAATCTGTTCAAAGTAACAAGGTAACCGTTTGGTGTGGGGTTTCCCAGTTGAAAATCATTGGACCCTATTTTTTTTTATTGACGAATGATTTGAGAATTATTGGTTCCTCAAATAGACACTGATTCAATGTAGTTCCAGCAAGATGGGGCTTCTGTCCACACTGCAAGAATATCCATAACCAGGTTATATAATCTCTAATCCTAGGGCACCCTTTATAGGGTCTTCCTGAATTGGAGGATTCTTGGATAATGGAAAAAGGAATCCTGTAATCATAGTCTCGGAAACGCTTTGTTTTCCAGATACAGGGTGTTTTTGGTAATCCTATTTTTTGTGGGGATTATGCCAGTTTATTCAACTTTTATTAATCTTCGTTACTGATTGGGTAAATAAATACCAAAACCAAAAATAATTAATTTATTTATCATAGCTTATCAACTGGATCTTTATAACAATTTTTCTATCATATTAGTTGTATAGAATTGTTTGAAATTCTGAAATCGGTAGCAAATACGACAAAACTGCAAGAGACCGAAATATGTAATACTGGACCAAAGTTTCTATTTACAATTTTTCTAAACTGCCAGAGGTTTACCAAAAAAAAATCTGGAGGTAGGAAGTGGGCACTGTTCCAGAAAAGATATCACCCAGTAGATTTGCATATGGGCAGTTTGGAGGTAAGCAAAAATACAATAATCCCTGAGGCTGAACACATACAATATTTAGGAATACAATAGACAGGCATTTGAGATTTGATAAACACATAGATGTTGTGATGAGAAAGCCGAGTTGTCTTCTTTTCAAGTTTAAATATCTGAAAAGATATCTAGAGGTGAAACAGTTAAAGATGATTCGCTCCATGTGAATCCTAGTTATGTTAAAATATGGCATAATTGGTTGGGGTGGAGCTTATGAATGTCATATGAAAAGAGTTGAAGTGATACGTGATACAGAAATGTATACCCCTCGTCATCTATGGAAAGCGCCTTTTGTTCTGGTCAGACGGACTGTATTGTATTTCCAGAATCATGAACCCTCATAAGTTATTTGTATCACAGATGATATGTGCATTAAGGACACAGAATATGCGGCTCCAGAAAGTTGACTAACATCATGAGACAAGGAATGAAACGAATCAGTTCTTGACGCCCAGAGCTGGAAAACGTATAGGCTAGAAATGCTGCACCTACCTGCTGCCACTTGTATATGCCCTGATTCCTTATGAACTGAGGAGAATCAAGACATCTGGTACTTATAAGAGAAAACTCAAGAAATAAGTATTAGAAATGGGCAGAAGTACTAATGGAATCATAAATCTGCAGTAAACAGAACTCAGTTGATTTGATCGAACTACCAAAGACAAAGACTAAGGTCCAGATATGAAATGAAAATTGGTCTTATAGGATCAGCTTACTTCTATTTGAACTACTGATAATCACTTGAAATACTTCACCTGAATAATCAGGGCCGTCGATAGGGGGGAGGCAGGGTAGGCGGTCGCTTAGGGCGCCAAAATTCAAGAGCGGCATTTCAAGATTGATCAACAAAAATCACATGTGTAGAAATTCAAAGTACTTAGTGAGATTTAATTCGGTCAGCAACAATAGGAAGGAATACCATCAAATTTAATTAACATAAAAAACCATTGAAGGTGCCACTTTATGCACTATACTCATTAATATTAAGATGTCGCGTAATCCCCTCATAGTGCTGTTCACGAGTTATTGCCTCTAAAAAAAAACTATAGAATTTTATTGCCTTCTGGATTATTTTTCTTTTGAATTCTCCAATCAGAATTTTATTCCTCATAATTAAATGCGAAATAGACGAAAATTGATTCCATTTCATCATTTCCAATTTATCCTTCTTAAGAAATATAAGAATTTTTTCCATTTCATACCACATTGTATTATATTATAGATAATATTTTTCGATCGTGTTGTATGCAAAGTGAGTGTTCTCATATTGTGAATTTTTCGATTTGCCTTTGGATTTGAGGACTTCGAATAAGATTAAAGAAGGTAGGCTATATAATGTTTTATTTTTCATTAATTTTTTTCTGCACTTAATATCTACGGTTGAAGCGTCGGGCATCGTATGATGAAATAGACTCAAAAGAATATTCACTTATTCCATAATATTTTCAAAGAGATACCTTCAATTTTTTCATCGCTCAGTGAACCCCGTCCATGATTATCCAATATTAATTTTTTGCATGCTGCAGAGTAAGCTTCTGTTAGGGCGCCAAATTGGGTCTCTGCCTAGGGTGGCAGTTTGGCTAGCAACGGTTCTGTGAATAATTATGACTTTTCTTCATGTTGTATCATTTTTCTTATTTCTTTCTACTTTCTCCGTACTTTTGTTTTTCAGGAAAGAAATGTTTAGTTCACTTATTATTTTATTTATTATAATATTGGCTACTATATTATACAGGGTGTTTCCAAATTAGACGTGAATCTTGAAGGAGGTCTTAGCTGTCGATTGAGCCATATTTATTGATCTCCTTGTATTCTTGTATTTTTTGAAAAAATTCTCACCTTACTGAAGTTTTCGTCAATTGTTTCGACGTTGGCCAAGTTTGATTTCAATTTCGGATCATATTCATCCGACAAAGGATATGATATATCGGGTGTCCCAAGGTGAGTGGCCTATTAGATTATTATGGAAACTATTGATGGTAAAGATTTCAAATTTTGTGGATAGATATTTGGTCATGTAAGGTACATTTTTAAAATAATTTCACATTTCCAGTGTTGCCGGATGTACGACAATTTGGCAACAACTTTGTTATTTTGAATAGGACATCCGGTATTTCTATTTTTTTTTATGATACTCCATAAAATATTGAATCTATTCACTCTTACTTGTCCATCCCTATCTTCAACGGTTTTTGAGTTATTAATTATTTTTCGAAATTTTTGATCAAATTGGCGTATTACGAAAATGACTCTAGTTCGTTCAATATTTGAGATTTAAGTCAGAAATTTTGCAAGTCGTTAGATATTGATCTGATCTGTGTCACTGCTCTTGAATTATGGTTGTCAATAATACAGGACGGACCAAAAAAATCATCATTTGCCAAGTTACAAAATTGTAAAAAAGTCTATTTTTTCAAATTAGACACCTAGTATATTTTTCAATTTTTGGAATCAGTACAACACACTCTACAATTTTTCTATTCACGTCCCTATACCTATCTCAACTGGATTCCGAGTTATATGCGTTATATGTGTATATCTTTCTTGAGCCATTACTTATAGAAAAAACTCGGAACAAAACACCTGTTAGGCAATTATTGTTTATTTTGACATTTATGGATTGAACTGATTCATTGATATATCGATCTATGAACCACATAGAGAACATAACAATACAAAAGATATTAACACTTATTGAATCAATGTGAAATCTAATAAACGCATATAACTCGGAATCCAGTTGAGATAGGTATAGGGACGTGAATAAAAAAATTGTAGAGTGTGTTGTACTGATTCCAAAAATTGAAAAATATACTAGGTGTCTAATTTGAAAAAATAGACTTTTTCACAATTTTGTAACTTGGCAAATGATGAATTTTTTTGGTCCGTCCTGTATTATTGACAACCATAATTCAAGAGCAGTGACACAGATCAGATCAATATCTAACGACTTGCAAAATTTCTGACTTAAATCTCGAATATTGAACGAACTAGAGTCATTTTCGTAATACGCCAATGTGATCAAAAATTTCGAAAAATAATTAATAACTCAAAAACCGTTGAAGAAAGGGATGGAAAAGTAAGAGTGAATAGATTTAATATTTTATGGAGTATCATAAAAAAAATAGAAATACCGGATGTCCTATTCAAAATAACAAAGTTGTTGCCAAATTGTGGTACATCCGGCAACACTGGAAATGTGAAATTATTTTAAAAATGTACCTAACATGGCCAAGTATCTATCCACAAAATTTGAAATTTTCACCATCAATAGTTTCCATAATAATCTAATAGGCCTCTCACCTTGGGACACCCGATATATGAAAAAAGCAAAACTATGCTGTATTAAATATTGTATAAGAATTAGTATGATTTGGAAGTTCTAATATAAATTTGCCTGCATCTTGCAAAATTCCTTCTTTATTTCCTGAAAAAATTCCGTTAGAATGCGGACACTAGATTGGTTTCAGCAGATTTTGATTTGAGAGGGCAAAGAAGCAAAGAAAGGAAAGAGATTAATTAAATATTTTTCATGGCAATCAAATTCAAAATTTGAGTAGAAAATGTATTCATAGTTTATGTTTGAGATGACCTTCACCATTCCTTATACAAGCACGTGCCCTCTTTCTTATTTACTCGGTTTTACTTTCCGCCTGAAATTTACTCTAAATCTTCTTGCTGCTTCATCTATTCTAACAGTGTTAGATCTGAACTTCTCGCATAAATAATACACACATAAATAATCCAAAATTATAATCAAATCTGGTCAACGTAGAAAAAATTTACGAAAAATGAAGTGTGTTGAGAAATCTTTTAGAAATCACAAGAACTCCAATATCTCGTAAACTGTTGATTTTTGGTTATCACTAAATATGGCTCAAACGACAGCAAATGAGTCATACTGACACGTCCTACTTGTATACTTCGGCTGATTATCGGTCGCGTACAGCATTACGCCTCTGTGACTTATTTTTATTGCTGAATTTTTTCCTCAAAAAAGAATTATTATTATTATTAAAAATTAGCATATCACGTGATGAAAACTTCAAATTGAAATATCTATGCCAAATTCAATTGAATATCTCGTGAAGGAAAGATGCTGTGAGACAAGAACTTGAAACATTATCGAATTTCAACAAACTGCATCTCGGAAACAAAGCTTTTTCGACCCCATGTTGATAGGATTCTTTTTCTTAAAATAATCCAAGAAATCTGTCATTTTCGTCTGTACCTTCAATTTAGGGAGACCTTATATATTGTAGATTGTCAGATATTTCATTATCAACGTATAGATTATAATTGTAGATGGCAGATAAACAAGCACGAAGTCGAATAGGAAATAATCTGATATGTATTTACAGTGTTTTCCTTGAGAACCGCGACACCGAATTTCCATATCATTACACGACTCGTCTCAACGTTTCAATTCGATATATGGGATTCATAAATTGTTTTCAAGCAAGCGGAATCCTCTTACGCTACAGATTTCCTCCCGACCTTTCAGAAGAAAACATATCGATCTGTGAAGTGAAGACGAGCTCACCTCACCTCGTTACGTAAGTTCGCTCTCACGTAACCGCGACCTGCGAATAGTAAGCGAGAGTGAGTGATAACTTATTATGGAAGAGAAAAAATTCCGCTACCGGAGTGCATTTTTCCGTTTCCTATGTGGCTAGCGCAACTATTAACAATACTTTCTATATTGTTATATTTATTTTCAAAATGATAATTTAAATTTTTTTCTTGAGATGAGGCTTATTTTTTTTAATTTCATTTAATTTCTCAATTTAGCTCTCTGAATTAATAGGTTGTGCATTTATAATTCTGTAGATCATTGGGTAGTTTATTTTTCGCCACGATACATTGGCAACACAATTTAATTTTTTATTCTTCTATGAATAGTTGGTTTATGCACAAATAAAAGAAAGTATTCGATATTTGGATGTCTCGTTGACTTTAACATTTGATTTCAACTGTAGGTATAAATGTAAATGAAAGCTGACATTCATACTAAAAAAGGTACCTGTGCAAAGTTAATTGAATATCTAATTTTTGAGAATAACAATCCCACGGGCGTAGCCAGGTTTCAGTTTCGGGAGGGTGGGGGTTTTACAACAAGGGCGTATATAGAACCGTTATTCTAGCTCAAACGATTGTTGAAAATTTTCGTATTTTTCTATCTCTTCAAAAACCCACTTATTGAGGTAGTTTTGATTTCTTCGATTTATATGTTTTTGGGATGCTGAATCTGAGTATGAGGTTTGCACCAAAATTTCGTGACAGAACATTAAAAAAATTGCAAGAAAAACTAAAAAAAAAATCAGTTTTTGGTGGTTTTTTGCTTATATTTTGCATCAATTTTTCGTGAATGACCTTTCCATATACAAACAAAGTAAACAAATTTCCTACAAATTTCTCTCATCAAGATTTTTCGTCCGATCAACTGTTCCGGCACAAACGATAGTTGAAAATTTTATCTGTCCCTACAGAAACCCACTTTTTCCACTCCAAAACTTTAATTTATCATTCATGACTTGTCTTCTACTCAATAGTTCTTTCTTCTAATACAATCCAGATGGCTTCATTTGAAAAAAAAATCATTTTCAAAATCACTTTTTGAAATTTAGTTTATTTCTTTACATCGACTCTTATGAATATATTTGGGAAATAAATACCGTCGTAGTATTTATACAACAGAGTACTCAAAATCGAATTTTTGTGTAAAAAGTTTATATGCAAAAAACCGTCAAAAAATGAAAATTTTCACCTTTTTTGCATTTTTTTCAAAATTTCCCCCCTGGCTAGACCCGTGAACAATCCTAATTATTATACTCTACCTACAGAAATTTTATTGAATAATTTAAAATCTCAAATTGATCCGTTCTTTTCCATGAAAATTTCTCATTTAAACTACAGTTAATTTTGGCTTTTTTAGTTGATTAAATTAAATGAAAAAAGTCAGTTCAAATGAATGAAAACTATATGGCACCCCTTCTTATAGTCCAACTTGTGTCGCGAGTATGAAAGTTTGTGGCACCAGCCTGAAAGGCGAGTGCCGCAAACACACGAGCGAGAAAAGGACTTTCTCCACATCTTGCACACTATACTTTTCCTACAACTGCACAAATTTCAATGATTCAAGTTATGGACTTGATTCAAATCAAAATGTCCTTCGTTGACAGTATGTGCTAATTTATTGCGTTTCCATAGAAACGACTCAAAAACCCATTTTCATGCCGTGAGAAATAATATTTCCCACAGTATGAGCAATACATAGTTTTGAAATAGAGTAAGCTATGAAGAGTACGCTACTTTTCATAGCAGTTGTAGGAAAATATATTAATATAGGTGTACGCAATATGTACGCAGAAAGCATGAATAATAAATGTGCGAGTTGCGCTAGCCACATAGGAAACGGAAAAATGCTACCGGAGCCCACGGAAGGCAATATCCGCCGATCGGCGTTGCGTCGGCTTAGCAGAAATTGTTATATTTTAGCCATCGCAACCTCGTTGAACCGGTCCGGATGAAATATGATGAACAATTTCCGTAAGGAATCGAATAACCATGACAAATTTCGACGCCGATATTTTATTGCGGTCGACGATAGAAATTCGCTCTGGAGTTTGTTGACTCACGCTGAATTGGAGCGTTGAATGTTGGATGTCTTGGCGTTAAAAAACCGCTACGCTAAGAACCGATGCGGCTAAGAACGATATTGCAGGTTGAAATATACGTAAATCGAGTAGAAAAGTTCCACGAAAGCACTGGAGAGGATTTTGCGCGCGAATTCCAAAACTGTTGAATAAATATCACAGATTAAGTTGGAGATTACCATATTCCTCTGAATTATGCACACCGGCATAATTAGGAGAATGCACAAAATCTAAACAAAGTTTTCAGTTCATTTTCTCTCGAATCTTGTGGTCGATTCCAACAACTTTTTTTTTTCTGAGCAAATAACACTTCAGCGAGCACTTTAGATAACGTTCAGATTGTTGACGAACTCGCAGATGTTGCCTTATTTTTTCTGAACATTTTCCCTTTTTATGGGATATCTTAATTTTGAAAGGAATTATAGCCCTTCAAATGGTTTGAGAAGACTGCAAAAATTGTTCATTGCATTAAAGACCATGACTATATTTATGGGACCATAGACAACACGGATATATTTTCCGAATGTGGAATATGAATTTCCTCAGGTTGATTTTGAATAAATAATAAATAATTGAAATAAATATACTAACTGACAAAGAAACCCAGAAAGAGCTGTTTACATTTTAATCATTTTTTGATAAAACAAAAATAGTATAGCAAAGAGTAAATGATTGAAATTTGGAGAAAAAAACGAAAGGTGTACAATTTTTTCAATAAATTTCTTAATAATGTGTTTGTCCACCGCGATTATTTATACACTCTCCAACACGCCTCGATATGAATAAGATGGTCTATTTCTTCTTGAGGGATACTATCCCAAGCTACCTGTATGATTTTAGGCATTATCAAACCACGCTTGAAAATATCTCATAACTGTAGTTGGATTTCTGTTCGGTTAGCGATTTCTCGAAATGATTACCCCGCCTCCCGTAGACCAATAAATAATTCCACCTCTTTCAAATTCCCTTAGCTGGCGATAAATTCCGCGTACACGTGCTCTATGCATTTTAAAAACAACTAAACATCGACTTTTGGATCTACTCGAACAGCTGGTTTGTTCTAAAACTTAAAAAAACTTGCAAAAAACGACTGCAATTTAACAAAATTTGTTGACATGAAAAAACCTTCACGAATTATTTTCTCCAAATTCAATTATTTATTTCTCGGCATACTAACTATGATTTACCAAAAAAAAAAATTGAAATTCAAACAGCTCCTTCTTTCTTTGTCAATTAGTATATAAAACGGTTCTTCCTCACTAAATTTCCATGGCTTGGTTCGATATTTTTTCCAATAATATATTTGGATAGCGCCTGAAAAATACTATGTTTGTAATGGGTTACTTTCCAATATTGCCCAAAGGATACACCACAAATTCCTCGCTTACCTGAAACAACCTGTACTTATATGTGCTGTGTGGGTTGCGATTCAAAACATTTATATTTCGTTCAACAACTGTACCATATAAAGTGGGGATATCGCAATCAATAAAAAAATGTTCAGAAAAGACGAGGCAACATCTCAGTATTCGTAAACATTTTCTTATTCACAGGGTATTCCGACTGAAAGTTTTTTTTATCATTCTTTTGTTCACTTCTGTATATAACAAAAACCGGAGTAACTGAGCACGGCATCTCAACTGCTATATTCCGAAAGAATCAAGGTATAATGCAAAAAAACATTTGCTAAAATCGACCGATGCGTTTAAGAGGATACAAACTACGAACTCGTTAAGATTTTCTCCGTTCCCCTAATTTTTTCGATTTGAATATAATATTTCCACGAAGAATGTTTAGTCTATGTTTCAATTCGGATATTTCCCGCCATAAGATCGAGTTGACATGTGAAATATGGCTGTTTGAATATCTGTTTTCATGAATTTTGTTTTTGGCCTTCGAAAAATATTTCTGTTCCTTATCTCTTTTATGGGTTCGCCTCATTTGACACACACACCCAGAATTAAGTTATTCGTGTAATTCAACAGTCCGTAAACAAAATACCCATGACCTACCTGGGACTAGAACCCAGTGATATAAAGTCAACCTTCCAACCTACTCGATACGCAGGTGGTCTTTCTAACAATTTGTCCAAAACTTTTTGGTTAACCAGTTGTTGAAAATGAACTCAATCACACACAAGAACTCATTAGTCGAATCACCAAGGATGAATGAATCATTTTACCAACGGTCATTCATTCGAAAAATAAGGATAAAGCAACTCCATGAAAGACGATTCAAACTCCGTGTGAGAATAGTGCACACTCAGCGAAATAGTAATTTACGTAACAAGTCCGGAAAATAGGGTTTTTTTGGACGAATAGACAAAATTCCAGGACGAGCGTAAGCGAGTCCTGGAAGTCTGTGAGTCCAAAAAAACCATTTTCGGGCGTGTTGCGTACAATATTTTTTCGGCAACCATGTAAAATAACTCTATCGCTGCTGCTTTCCATATTTTATTGCGATTGCGATCAAAAAACATGCAAATTTTTGACAACTAATTTCATATGAACTGTCAGCCGTTATCTCGGTTGCTATGGATTCTATGATTCTTTTCCGGCCTAGTCTGGGAAGTACGTACTTTCCGGACTAGGCCGGGAAATGCTACTTTCTCAGAGAAAAAGCGTCCGGGAAGTGAGCACTTCCCGGACGGTTGCCGAAAATAGTAATTTACGTAACAAGTCCGGAAAATAGGGTTTTTTTGGACGAATAGACAAAATTCCAGGACGAGCGTAAGCGAGTCCTGGAAGTCTGTGAGTCCAAGAAAACCATTTTCGGGCGTGTTGCGTACAATATTTTTTCGGAAACCATGTAAAATAACACTATCGTTGCTGCTTTCCATATTTTATTGCGATTGCGATAAAAAAACATGCAAATTTTTGACAACTAATTTCATATGAACTGTCAGCCGTTATCTCGGTTGCTATGGATTCTATTATTCTTTTCCGGCCTAGTCCGGGAAGTACGTACTTTCCGGACTAGGCCAGGAAATGCTACTTTCTCAGAGAAAAAGCGTCCGGGAAGTGAGCACTTCCCGGACGGTTGCCGAAAAAATATATTTTATTCTGAATGGGCTTGTTGAACGATCGATTTTCGATACCTCTACGTTGAATGCTTTCAAAAACGGTAAGCTGTCCATATGCTTTTCTTTTTCACGTTCAACTGTTTTTTTAACAATTTTTTTCATTATCTTTTGTTCAGTGAATGTAATTTTGATGGTAAAACTAAAATGCATAACTCCTACTTTGAAAATCTACATCCACTGTCGAGCAGGTTATCGGCATCGAGATAAGTTATGATAATTGTATCTCTACTGTATCTTCAAGGTTCTTCAAGTAGTTGAATATTCTGACACGAGGCAAGCTTACTTCTCTATAAAAAATTCTCTTGTACCTTAATCTCTATGAATTAAAGATGAAATATAAAGACTAGACTGTTTCTAATTACTTCAGTTTTTTTTCCTCACGTCTGAATTGCATATGAACTTTACCAAGAACTGCCTGTCGGGTTCAGGTGAAAACGTGAACATAATGCAGAATATTAGTCACACATGAATCATTTTCTCTAGAATAGACTTGAATGAATTTCTATAAAATTGAAGAATGATAGTCGGTTTCATAAAACTTTTATAGTGGTAATTTTCTCGATCAAATCATTACTATGTTCAAATTCATTTCATTTTTGACATTCTATAGATTTCAAAAGACTATCAATGATCGAATAAAAGGTACAATCAATGAGTTGATCGGTCAATCAAACATTTATGAGAATCATCGTAAGCGACTCAAAATCTAAGGTAGCTTATGACGCGAAATGTTTTTCCCAAAATATTCTAGGAAGGTGTGGAATTCGTAATGAGATAATCGAAAAATACTCGGTAATACCCATACTTGAGAGCCGATGATATCAACCTATTTTTGCGTATATTCAAAATTTCCATATAATTGATATATCCAAGATGGTCAGTTTTCGTTTTGGAAGACTAATAATACGAAGTCCATGAATAGCCAAACTCTTTTAGACATTGCACTCCATTTTACTAGCAACAAATATAGCATACCTTTTTCAGTTATAATATAATTGAAACTTATCAGTTATTTGCAGGAGGGTCAGAGAGATGCCAAGATAAAAGGACAGAATTTTCGTAGGGTGTCGAGTTCAAGTAAATTTTCTTTTAAAGATTAGTAAATTTCAATGAAAAGGTCGATTTAATCGTAAATAAATAAATTTGAATACAGAATTTCCTTCTTCTATGATTTGATGCCCATATCACATTTAATAGCAATTAACGATCAGTAAGTTGTTCTCTTTTTCTTGTTTTCATTCAATTTTAATACAAGGTAATCCGAAAAAACATTTGATGTAAAAAAGCGATTGAAAAAAATTTGCCGTCACCTATTCGCTGGTTATAGTCAGAAAAGTTCTGGCGTTCAGGCAAGAAAATAGTTATTTGTTTTACTAGGCAGCAAAGTAGTAGATTGACTAGTGCGGCTGATAGCGAGGCTGATAGTTCATAGCCGAGCGGAACGAAGGTAGAAATTCAGGTGAGGCAGTAAATCTACTTTGCTACCGAGTTGCACACATAATTTTTTCCCGGATTGTTTATAATTATACAGGGTGGCCATTTGAAAACGAAACAGACGAGATTACAGACGAAATAAAGTTTTTCGATAGAAATGCTCGGACAGGTCGATTTCTGTTTCGAGGGGGACAACTTAAGATGTAGGTTACGGACGCATAGCGCTTCAACCCTTGCTGCTACAACCCCCACCCCAATTTTTGAATAGGGAAGATGGGGTGAGTGATACCTCAATTTAAAGGTATTTTTATACTGATTTCAGCACAGTAATTGTTTTTTCATTTTATGCATTTCGCTCCCGAGAAACGCTACATAGCGACTTAATTCCCAAGAGGCAGGGTACTGGTTGACAAATACCCGCACTTCTCTGAATCGTTGCGTTCAAATATAAACAAATATAAAATTTCAGTTTAGACACCTTGTACACATTTTAATTTGTCAATAATGGGTCAATAAAGATCCGTAGTATGGACAAAGAACATCAATAATGGTGTCACTATTTCATTCATTGAGCAGCTGGGAAACCATATAAATTAATATGTGTAAAGGATAACGAGGGGATTATTCTATTATGTTAAGGCAGTACTTTCTATTATTCAATTCATAATGGCATTTATCATATTCAACTACAAAATCACCACTACTTCTCCCAACATCACTATCTACCAACTCAACATCTCTCCTAAAGTTAACATTAAGTACCTAGGTTTTCAAATTGACCAAAATCTGAATTCCAAATACCACAATGACTCGGTTAAGAAGAGGGTACTCTCCAGAGCTGAAGTTTTTCGTTGCCTTACTTACAGAAACAAGGGTATCAACAAACGAACTGTTGCCAAAATCTATAAGATTATATGCAGACCACTTCTCGATTATGGACACAATCTCTACTTCGGCTGTAGAAGACCAACCATCAGAAAACTACAAACAGCAGAAACAACAGCAATGAGAAAAATATCCAAAATTCGCCATCCCAATAATCCATTGCACAACCCTCCAAACTCAATGCTATTTAACATACTTAAAATTGAGCCCATAGAAGATAGATTGATTAAACTATCCACGAAATTCGCCCAAAGGTCGCAGAACTGGGAAATACTGGGGACCACACTTGAGCCGACGAAGCCAGCATTCCAGTTCTAAAGCAAAATACCCACTTAAAACAGTCAAAGAACATCTTGAGTAGTTTAGGGACAGTCCTGCCCACTCAGTATATGGGAGTTGCTTATGTGTTCAATTAATCATTGATTGATTCACCTCTAGTTGCTAACTTTTTTTTATACCTTAATGTAACTCGAATTATCAAATTAGTAACCTACAGACATTTTTTCAAACCGAATAATTATATTTTTGTTAATTCACCTGTCTGCAGGACTTATACTGCCGATGGCCTTTGACCTTTGGTCAATAAATTGCGTTTGTTGTTGGCATTTATCAGAAGAAAAGCAATCGAACGTTGTGAAAATGCTTCAATTATTTTCACAATTTTTCGAAGAAGTGATAATTGACATTGTGCTGATCACGTATAACGTTATTCTATATTTTCATAGGCAAATTGAGTACATAATTGTATTCTGAAGTTTTTATTTCAGATTTGTTAATATGAAACTGAATGAAATATAGAGTTCATGAGAAATTCCGTGGGATAATAACATGAATACGCTTTGAAAGAGTGCACATTCCCCTGACCTCGGATTAGTCCTTCTTCCATTTTCACGTTGATATTACCCTTGACTTTAGTTTTTCCACAGATGGGATCGTCTTACGGTAACATAAATAAAAATAAACAAATGTTATAATTCGGTCATCTAAGACTTCAATTATGTCGTATTTTCAAAGGAATTGTTTCCTATAAAACATTTCTTCACGATCTATTAGGAACACAATGTATCAATACGAAATGAAACGGATAAACAATAATATATCAATCTTGAAATGAGGAAAAAATGCATATTTATGTCCACGTCTCTGAAAATGCGGAAATGGTCATTTGAATTTCTCGAGTTGAACGAATGTGCCTTCGGCACGTTTATCACATTGAATAATTTCCTATCGAACTGTTATTACGCCTGACGAATATATTCCGAGGTTTTCGACTTCATCTACGAAAATTCATAAAGGATTTCTCCGACTATAGCAACCTTGTTATGGATTCAGCTCCTGTATAACATCTTTCTTTGAAAGTTAATGGAGGATATTCATTAATGAAGACGTCAGAACGTAGAAAAACATGAAAAGAATCTCCATCGGATTCCGGTTCGTTATATTTTCAAAAGTAGTGGATCTCTTATTTCAGAAATAATATCGCTTGGATGATCTGATTTGAATAATGAGAATCAAGGGGTCATTTTCAACATCAATTACGATTTAAATTTCAGTCGACAACTTGTGTACCTACAACATAATTGTTTTATGTTTTTCAGAATTTTAATTGGATAGATAAGTAACAAATTCAACGATTCGCTGGTACCGAGGAAAATAATTGTTATAGTTGTCTCCACTGAACTTATTCGATTGCTAGTTACATTTGAAAATCTTTTCAGTTTGTTTCAACCAAAATTTGGCATAGGTCTACAGGATGATATGTTTTCTGGAGCAGTTTAACTCCAGATCTTTATTTGGTGGGGATCACTGGTAGTTTGAATAAATGTGAAAAAAAATTTTGGTTCGATACTAAACTATTATTTTGTCGTATCTGATAATGATTCCGAGAAAAAAAAATTAAACAATTATCTCGAAATCTTCAGGGAAATCCAAATCATCATGAAAATCCAGTGAGTAAGCTGTCACCAACAAATTAATTATAAGTACGTATTGGTATTTATTTTGCCGACCGGAAGCAATAATTCATAAAGATTCGATTAACACGTATAATCGTATAACACGAAGGACTATATCTCGAAAACGAAGCGTTTGCAGGCCCATGTTCATTGGACATTCTTTCCTACAATTATCTAAGGATTCTCCCATTTTCATTATTTGTATCTACAATTTAAGAACATTTATTTCTGGTTGAATACTGAAAAGGCTTCAACGATCCACCGGACTATTTGCTTTTTGACTTCGGTTGACTTTTTTTTAACATAAATTGCCACTTCGAGATAACTGTTTTCAATAGAAAGATGTGTAGGAATTAACCTAGCAAGAAACTATCAGAAATGTGATATAGCGATACATTCTGATAGTCAGGCTGCAATCAAAGCACTGAGCTCACTTATCATCGATTCTAAGATGGTATTGGAGTGCCAAAGAAAACTCAATGAAATAGGCAAGAATAACAAAATCTTTTTAATCTGGGTTTCCGGCCACTCGGGAATTAGAGGGAATGAAGAGGCCAACACACTTGCCAGAAAAGGAGCACAAACATCGGCCCGGAACCTTTCTGTGGTATAGGCAAATGTATCTACAAGAGTTTCAGGAAAAGGAGGTAACCGAAAGAGAAGAACTCTGGCGGAATCTTCCTGGTCTGGATCACTCCAAAAATTTTCTTCGAGACTTTGACTCTACAAGATCCAAGAAGTATCTGGATCTTAGCAAAAATATGCTACACCTCCTCACTGGATTCCTCACAGGACATTGTCGCCTTAGAAAACACCTCATGAGAATGGGTCTAAATAAAAATGACGAGTGCAGATTCTGTGGGAAGGAGGAAGAAACACCGGATCATCCGGTGACGGAATGCCTTGCCATCAACATCAATAGCCAATGCAAAACCTGCTTTGGACACGAAACTTGTAGAAGTGAGGAATCAGCCTCCTTGAAGCCATCCCCGATATTGGAGTTCATTAGAGCTCTGGAACTGGAAGGCGAACCCTTGTGACATTGTTATTTTTTATTTATTTACTTGCAAAATCTGAACTCAGTAGGGTCATCAGTAATTCAACATATAATTTCGAAGCCATAGAAATTTGAGAATCTCGGAAGAATTCAGGATTACCTGGATTTTATGTGGAAACGTAAGCTTCGGATTGAACTACTACTGACTTAGTGAATAGAATACCTTTCTTACTTTGAAAAGGAACCGAATGTGCGAAAAACTCGTGAGAAAATCAGCAATTTGATTGATTCAATGTCATGTTTGACTTTTGGAAAATCCACTTGAAGAGGAATGGACGTGATTGGAAAACAATGTGAAATCCCTTGAAATTCAATCATTGAATGTAGAAATCGAGAAAAAAAATAACAGGATTATCCACATTTCTAATATGTCTCGCTTCGGAGGATGGAATATTTTCGTCAAAAAAAGCCTTTCCACGTTACAAAAAGTTTTTTTTGTGAATAATAAAATATTTACAAAACGGTTTTTCGAGAATTCCCTAGATTTATAATCAGAATTTCCGGGAATCGAGTTTACTGTGTGTATACCCAGCTCTATATTTTTTTATTAACACCAAGTTTATCACATAAGGCGAGCTGTCTATTAGTTGTGACATTGAATCAAGTTTCAATAGAAAACATGCGTGAGTTAAAACCATGTAGCTGACCAATTTCCTTTTTTTTTTTTGATAAACTAAATTGTTCACTTTTCTTATCGCGAATTTTTGGTCGGCATCGATTCCAATAATTTCAATTGTTGATTAAAGATTTTTTGTCGATCCTTGGAAGATATGGAATGAGATATGCGTACATTCGGAAAGAAAAAGTGAATTCACGGAGAAAGATCATTGTCTCAAACCCCAACATGCAAACTTTCAGCACAAACTCATGATTAGTTTTCCATAAACTTTTAATAGGCCATCGCGGTGAATCACCCTCTATTGTGAAGAATCTAAACATTAAATTGAATTATTTTTTCAGGACTCAGGAGCGAAGGATAAGGAAACAGCGAATCAATCTTCTTATTATAATATTTTTCATCGAATTATTACCATTTTTCTGAATGAAAATATGTGACAATATTTGGCCTGATGTTGAATGACAATATTTCATGAAAAGTTGATAGATAAACTCAAATTGTAGGGGTATCACTTACACTTAATGATTACAAATCCCGTTTTTTGAGATTTTGCCTGTTCAAAAAATAACCATTTCAAACTTCGAAATTTCAATTCAAATTCAAAAGAATTAGCTGAGATTTTTCATGTATACATGGAATAACCACTTGTTGCAACATTTTGTGTTATATTGCCCAAAAAAGTATCTCATCATTCCTTAAGAGAATTGGCAAGTAAATATAATGACAATTTTAGGCTTCATATCAAATTTTGTGTTGATCTATCATCAGAATTATGAAAATAGACAATTCAGCATAATGTCGAAAATAAATTAGAGAAAATCACCGACGTGAAGTAAGGAGCATGAATCTTATCGATTTATCTCAAAAGCCCCTGACTTCACGTCTGTATTTTCCTTATTGTTTTAATGATGTTAATAATGTCGAAGACAGAAGGAAGAGGGATCTTTCACAAGAATAAATCACGAATTGGGTTCTAATAAGGCTTTTAAGATTTACGAAATAACAGTGATTTTCAGGACAATTCTTTATTCGGGAAATGAAACATTGAAAACTTCACACAAAGTTTGATTATTTCCTTTATTATTAAGAATATCTCATGAAAAATGAATATGTTCATCATTATAAGTATCACAAGGATATAAATATATGGAGATTTCAGTACCAAATTCAGAAATTATTCTCGGAATTTAATAAGATGTAGAAGTCCGCAGTGAGAATTATTCTAAAATTGTAGGTAGGTAATGATTCCTCTCCTTGATTTAAAATTTTGAAAATCAGTAATTTGATATTCACAGAATGTAGTAGCTAGCAGCAGATTTTCTATAATATTTGATGTACAAGGTATAGTAAAAAGAATTACCATAGTTCGAACAATCCGATTTAGGTAAAATGTGCGCCATTTTGTTCGATTACTTGTTGCCATTTTGAAGGTCATATCATTATGTTTCTCCCATAGAAGTCCTTGTCCCTATTGTCAAAAATTGAGATAGTCGATTGTCACAAGCCTTTGTTGAAGCGAATTGTTCGCCATGGACAGAAACAGATAGTAATCACTTGGTGCCAGGTCCGGACTATAAGGTGGGTGCATAAGAACCTCCCAACCAAGTGGAACCTGATCGGACTTATACAACATGAGATACAGACAACTAGAGCTATCTATTGGAAAATAATGGATTTCTTTTTACTACACCTTATTCTTTTTTATTACAGTAGTTTCTATCAGGCTCTATTCTCAGAAGCTCAAAGCTTATACGCAATGATAAATCTTGAGAATTGATCGAAGAAAAATTTGATTCCCTCCGTAAATTTCACACCTTGTTACGTATGGAATCATGGAATTAAAATTTGTCAATCCGCTCTTCACCAAGGCATCCAAAGCTTTTTTCGGAAACTATTGGCAGAATGTGAATGAAATTTAGTACAAAAACAATGAAAATTTTGAATTTTGGTTAATATTTTCTGCTTTCACTGCTATAAATCACGGCCTGTATAAAAACAATGAATAAAATACAAATGAAAAATGAAGAATGTCCAGCGCAGGGTAATTGGTTCCCAAATACCAATTTGAAAATAAAAAAATCATAACTCCAAAATTATGAGGACCTTGAAAAATATTTTATTTTGTATCACCGTAAAAACATTAGCTTCCAAGTTCACATCGCATTTTATTGAGTTTTTAGAGCTTTGATTTCTTGACATTTTCTTGTTTCAAATTTTTTCTTCAAATTCATGGATCTTATTATCGATCTGGGCGAATGAATACGTTAAAGCAATCGATTTTTGTATGAAATTTTATGAAAATAATTAATTAAAAAATATTGGACTGGAGAATTTGTTCTAGGAAACTGAAGATTAGCGAATAGTATGCTTCCTAAAACAATTGAGATACATATTTCACATAAATATTGAGTTCTGAAGTGTGAGAGGAATGTCCTAATTTCTTGACTCATAAACATATTAGCTCGTTCCGTATAAGAGTTATGAAATGCACAGCATTCAACAATCAACTATACAAATAAGTAATGAAAAATTAAACTACTGATAATGCTATAAACTAACATCATGCATTAATATTTTCCCATAAAATTAATATTTTTGAACTAATTTCCTTATCTATGTGTGAGTATTACAAAATTCATATCAGCGCATATGAGGCCATTTAAATATTGATACTCTCGAAGAAAATTAACAAGTGCATAGTTAATCCACCATTTGAGTACGGCCGAGAAATATGTCCATCTCATTTGTTTTATAACAATATGATGATGATGAAATCTCTTGTTAACTAGAAACATAGATTTTATGAAGACAGCAGTGGTAGCTCGTGAATATGTGCTGTTAGATAGTTTATGTAAGTTTCCTCATCAATTTGAGGTTTAGAAGCCGACAAGTAACTTATTGAGCGCTCGTTCTTTTAAAAATGATAGATAGAGAATACCGGAAATGAAATACTGAATATTTCAGTGATAAATGGTGTGAGCGAATTTAAAATTCCCGTGTGAAATAAGTAAGTTTTAAAAAAAATTTTTATTCCTCCACGGGAACCAGAGAAAATTCAAGAATAATATCTGAAAACTGAGTTGAAAACTAACAATTTCCGATTTTTTTTTAGCTCGCACACCAAGAGCAACTCCGTTTGTTTCCTTACTAAATTGACTGTTCCGAGTCCTATCATTGCTGCCTTCTGCTACCACCTAAGTGACCTAAGTGTATTTTGGGGCAGGTTCCTTGAGATGCTGGGTCGTTTTACGATGGACGAGACCATTTGCGCTGATGATGAACGGTTTTATATGTAAGCTCCCCAGCTGTTGATGCGCCAGCGCCTCTAATTTCGCTATTTTTTCTTGGCAGGTTTTTGTAAGGTTGTAATCCTGAGGTACAGAAAATTCTAATATAAGGGCGGTCTTCACTACTTTGTCCCATATCACCATTAGGGATTCATCAAGTCAAGTAGCTTGATATTTTAACCAACTACTTGACTTGAAAATCAAACTCGTGGCAAATTACATACTTGAACTTGACTTGATTTGAAAAATTTATTGCTTCAATTGATATCAAGCTACTTCAAAGTACCTGAACATGATTTCAAATCAAGCCAAGTAATGTAGCTTGAATATTAAGTCAAGCCGCGAATTTCTAATCACCATGTCTGGCCAATTATGGTCCACACTTCGGTCTGTTATGTTTTGAGATCCCAGTATATTTATGTTCATTTCCCAGAAATGTTTGTGGCGTGTATACGTGGTGTGGTGTGAAAAATTGAAGTAGCTGATTTTGAAGACACAACCTTTTCCATATTATTATGTCTTAACAGGTATTTGGTACCCGCAATTGCTGAACATCCAGATGAGAGGTGCTGAACCGACTCCTTCGCGCCATTATACAATCTGCACTTTGTATTGTCTACATCTTGTTTAAAAACGTGTTTGGCTGTTTGGCATATGTCCGAGTCGGAATAACTTGATCTTGTATGGCAAAGAACTTGCCCTCTATTTGAGGAAACAAATAGCCCTGAGTCGAGTAGATACTGGTACTATGTGTATCTACTTCCACTTAAGGGTGTTCAATACCTTGTTCATACCACTGCTATTTCAGTGCTAATCAACTGCATTTCCCATTTCCAAAATACAGGTCGGATTCATTTCATTTTTTGAGTGAACAATGACGTGATAGTGAACTTGAACATGTCTTCTCGATTTTCAAAAAAAAATCGATAGTATTCCGCAAATCGAACTTTGAAATTAAACACTTTCTTTAAATGACTATTCAGCTTTAGACAGACTTCTCATTTCAAGTAACTCATCCACAAATGTTCAGTGATATTATGTGTTTTGAATTGGTGCAAACATTTTTTTAAAATTGCTTGATTTGCTCTAATTGTAGATGTTTTTCATATGGAATTATGCTTTTTGGAACGCCTCCCAAAGGTTTACGCCTTTTTGCAACATGAACGCCAATAGAATCTTGGACTGTATTTTATGGCTCGAGATGAATGACACTCTTATGATTTACGAGGGTAGGGTTTCTCTGATTGGCTAAAATTGTGTACATTACTAGTTTATGACAATATTGCACTGAAGAATAGGGAAGAATAGGTAGAAAACTTGTTATGAAATCATTGTTAGAATTCCAAACGATACTGTTCCTAAAATATATATGCTAGCTGATTTTATTCGTAATGATGTCTGGAGAAGTACATTTTGAGCGCTTAGTATCATAAAGAAAATTTCAAAAGTCATAAAGAAATTAAGATGAAAAAAAGGTATCTGGATTTTTGCCGAAATATGGAAAATTATTAATATTTGAGGAATCTGAAAAAAAAATTCTCAAAAAAAAAAATTTCTTTGGAAAAACTCCCTATTCCCGAAACTCTATCTACAATATTTATCATTTCAATTTAACCCTAAAAACGATAATGAAATATGCATGCAACAGTATGTTACCACACAACTACAGTTTAAGAATAATAACATTCAATATTGAAAAACAATCTATAAAATTCAAAATAGATGGATATATTACTTACTATTTCACTAATTGTTGAAGGCATTTCGGAAATAACAATTCGTCGGAGAGAAGATTCACAAAACAAGACACTGCTCAGCTATAGAACTCACACTAATAATGAACGTCAAAGTGTTCTAGCACTACCAACAAATTTGATATTCTATGGATATTCTTACCCTAACCGAAAGTAGAGAAATTTCAATCTAGCAAAAATTAAGGTTTTCTGAATTTGGGCACAGTAGATATTCAGTTGGCCAGCCTTTAAGAAGGTATAGTATTTACTAAGAAAAATAAAATGTCATAAATGTTTTTGAAAATATACATAAATCATCGAATAGAAAAAAAGATTATTGGAACTACCTGCAACTATTCACAATATGAATTTGTTGAATGAAATTTAACAACCAAATGATGCGTGACAATTACTTTCACCCTCTTCAAAACTTGGTTGTTAGTTTCAAATTAACTAGAAGGTGATACTTCATAATTCCAATGAATCCAGGTTAACTTCGGGCAAAATGCAATCAATTGTTCCGTATTTATATCCATATGTTTTGTTTTCTCAATAATCGGAAAAATATCTATTCGATCAAACTAAAATTTGGAAATAATTTGAGTAACAGAGAAACAAATGTTAATGCAAAATTTTGTAGCCCGTATAGACAGAATTAGGGATTGATCAAGCCAAGTAGCTTGATCAATCACTACTTTGTCGCGTAGTAAAACAAATTATTGTGTGAATTTTATTTGACAATAACCCTTTTCATCCGATTTCGATGAAACAAAGCTTGAATATTGAACTTAGATGAGCTGAATATATCTGTAAAACTCCAAGTGACACCCAATAGACAGAACAAAATACAATTTTTTATTCCTATTCTGTTACTCTTTTCTTATTGCCCTTACTATTTTTTTACGACTTATAATACGTGTTCAAATGTCAAATAATCATTTGAATAATCATTCTGAATTTCAGGAGAATATCAGAAATTCTCATCTAGATAAAGAGACCGACAACAATAACCTAATAAATCACATATCTTATATTCCTATACATAGTGTTGTGGTCTCCAAAGGCACATGAAACGAGAACTCAAAAGCTTCTCGAATTTTTCATTCTAGAAATCTCAATATGCAAATTTTTCTGATTTTCTCTGTGAAAGCATACAACCAGAGATGATCATATATTTTTTCTCAATTCAAATAAATTGCTATTTCTATTATCCATACTCAAAACACGTCCATGACAGTGGTTAATTGTCATTTCAATATTTTCAGCGATTTTCTTATTTAGTATTATATACCTAAACAGTGGCGTACCCAGACATAAGCCTTGGAGGGGGGATAAAGAAAAAAAAATTAAAATTTTCCTTCTTTTGAAGAAGTTTTCCGAAGAATTTTGCTTACTCATAATAAGATTGTGATATATAAGGTTGTAACATATAATGGATATTCCTCCTAGGGGGAAATATCCCCCTTATCCCCCCCTTGGGTACGCCACTTTATCTAAACTGAACTGAATTTCTAAAGTTTACAGAAACACAAATTTACTCTTTGCTGGGCTTCATCGAGAGTTGAGATTTTATTAGGGGCAATAAATACCAAACAGGCGGTTCTTCAAGTAGAATGGGTGTGTCAGGTACAAATCTACCAAAAATTTTCGGGTAGTTCCATCTAGCGGAATTGCAGTTTCAGCGCAAAGTAGTCTACAACCTTAAAGCTTTCCGTGTAGAGATTTAACTTGCCAAGTTTACCTTAACACTTCTAAATGTTCTTCTCTTCCAGGTATTTCCTTAGTGGTTAGTTATTCCAGATGTGACAGAAAGGCGCCCACAGAAAGCTACCCATTGATGAACAGGGAAATTTGATTTGCTAAAGTAATCATTGAATTTCTCTGTTTCAGGGCTGCTCATCTCAGATTCGTCATTGACCGGCCTGATCCCCTTCGATGTAAGTATAATCGTTTCTCTGCTCTGCCGAGTTCGGGTGCAACATACCATGTAGTTTTAAATAAGTGCAGATGTTTCGGTCGACTGTATGAGTGAATGTTGGTATAGCTGTTAATTGCCATTGCTTATTTTTTACCGACGGTTGTGTTCTCAGTCCTTTTTCTTCTCCTTTCAGTAGTTTATTCTTGATGCGTTCCTTGATGCTCCATGTTTTATCTCATAGGTTTTATGGGCTCTAAGGTATTTGCAATTTTTATTTCGAGTTATATCGATATCTTGTTTGAATCAATTCTTGATTAATTGATCTGATTTGTTTTCCTCTACGATTTCGTGCCAACCTATATCGTGCCAACCTGTCTCCTATATCGTCCCTGATGAACCGCCAATGTAGAACAGCAATCATTCGTGGATATAATTGCAGTATTTTCTAGGTTACATTGTTCCACATTCGATCATCTATTGACCTAAAAATATCACGACACTAGGTTAACATAATAATCTCCGTCAATCGAGATAGGGAGTCAAACAACAGATATGTGCCAATCACAATATTCTTTGCGAGAATACCTTTACCACGGGAACACTTGATCTACTATCCATGTAGGACACTATTGTTTGACATTCAGCATCTGTTTCACTGAAAATATCAACAGTATGAATCTAGGTGCCCTTTTGCTATGGATCAGTGTCGAAATTTATCTATCCGGGACAAAGAGATGTTTTGACATATGTCTATCGTTTACCCACTCAAGACGTAATCATAATTCTATGATGTGACTAATTTATTAGTTAGCGGTTATGTTTGTTATCGTTCTGTTCGATGGAGTCTCAATTTTGAAGGTGATTGTATTGTCTAATCGCTATATTGGTGTGCGAATATATGGGTCACCTCAATTCTGTTGCCATTAATGCGAAAAATACAACTTTTCAATATCATTTGAACCATTGTAAATCAAGGAAAAACGGTGGTTTGAATTCGCAATCACCCACCGGATTGTCAATGAGTGCTCCTCTATCAGTAACATAGGTACTTGAAATGATTTATATCTGAAGAAGTCTGAGAGCAAGGTTTTTGATGGGAATTAAATTGCACAGTGTGTATATTATTAATGATGATGAAATAATTGTTGTACATGCATTTATCAGATATTATCTCAATGATCGATGTTGTCTTATAAATATCGAGCTTGATATACTCCTAATTATCAAGAAAAAGATTAACAATCGAAGATGGTTCGATTGATTCAGGTCATTAAATTTGATTCACTTATCATGCATTCTCATTACCATTAATGTTCTTTTCTATGAGAAATTTCATTCCGATCAAGAAACTAGTCTGCTTCGGTTTATTCTAGCTTGTTTGAAAAATATCGAGACCCCAATAAAAAATGCACTAGGTAGTAAAAAACAGCTAAAGGAAAATATCACAGATTTATGATGGAAAGGTAATACTTTATGGCTTATCGAGTAGACTCTGCTCATATTCATTTGATATAATTCGAAAAGAGGTGTTAACCTTTACACTTTTTTCTTTAGGGCAATGTGAAAGATGAGGTCTATTCAAACGCTTCTCAATCGATTTAAACAGTGGTGGTCCTATCAATATTTTTGAGAAAACTCTTTACCTTATTGATAAATATTCAACAATGAGTTCGAAGTTGCGATTTCGAATTTTCTATTCGGAAGATAGATATATTCAACTTTATTTATCACCGTTTTCAAAACCCGCTATTTCGAAATTTTCCGATAGATCGATAAATAGAGATATTGCGTTAGGGACAAAAATAAATCTGTTTGTTATTTTGTAACACTATTTTTTATATAGAATAACATCTCATCTAATCATATAATATGGATCGGAGATTTATATTCAGAATACGATATGCTTTTTCATTATATCAATATTTGTAATCAATGTCTTACAAAAATATGTTGATAATGATTATTGATATCCATCTTTGAGACTATGATTGTTCAAAATTATCGTCACTCTTTACAGACAACAACACTGAGTTCCAAGTTTCAAATTGGTAACTTTCTCGACTGTGATTGAAATAAATTGCTCATTAAGACATTTGAGTGTAGTTCTTTTAATAATGGCCGGAACCTATTAAATTTTCAGTTTGTAAATAATATATGAGTAAACCAGTGTTCTCGTTACGTTTTAATGAGAATAAGACAGATAATGTATCAATGAAAAGAACATATTGTTTTTAATGAACATCATTATTTCAGAGTCTAGGTTTGTAGAATTTGTTGCAGAATGTCGCTCAACGTTTCAGTTCAAGAAATGGAAATGAATCTCTTCTAGTGTATCAGTTACATTGTTACATATACATCATACATGTTTCTTTATTTCACTACAGTGAACCTTTAATCAACTGAAGACTCTACTTAAGAATTAATTTGAGTCTGTATTTGAGGATGGGAAAAGCATCGAAGATTCGAATAGATATTCGAATAACGTAATGTGTTGAATTGTCTCAAATCATACAAAAAGGTTTGTAAACCTTTCGATAATAGTTCTAAAATTATATTGACTTTCATTTTGTTTGTAAAATCGCCAAATAAAAATCCTCACCTGAGTGAATTTATCCCTTACATAGGTCTTATCTGATAACTCAACCGAGTTGCTTGAATCTTCAATTTTCCTGCTGACTTGTGGTATCTCCAAGTTCTGTTATGGAATAAATCGACAGACTTATCGCGAAAATTCAATTATTTGTGGTATTTGTTTATTTGTATAGTAATCAATGTAAATTTACAAAGATCATACCATTTTAACCCATCAAAATTACATGGGGAGTCATAAATACAATGGTATATACAGGCATATGAATATACATAAATATTATTAAAATTATATAAAGCAGTCAAATAACGTTACTAGTAGAGGTAATATAAAACAATGGACATTTTTACACGAGTAACATACATTTTTTCACTTTATAGGATCTGTGAAGTACTCTTCCAATCTGTAGTAGGCTTTCCGCACCAGTTCTGTCTTGAGTACATTCCGTAATTTTTTGTTGCTCAGTTCCTTATATCTTTCCGGCAGGCTGTTATATATTTTTACCGCTTGGTGGTTTATACTTAGTTGGGTCGTGGCCAGTCTGTGGTGGGTGATGATGAGCTTACTTGCATTTCTGGTGTTGTACTCATGGTTGAAGTTATTGAGCTGTAAACTATGTTTATGGTCATGGATATAGGCGACACAGGCGAGTATAAATAAGGATGTCAAAGTAAGGATGTTTTCCTGCCTGAATAAATGTCTGCAGCTCGATGTTTTATCTGCATTGCATATTATTCGTAAAGCCATTTTTTGCTTGACGAATATGCGCTCCCTTCCTGGCATGTTTCCCCAAGCAAGTACTCCGTACGAAATAGCCGAGTGAAAAAAGCCAAAATAAGCCACCTTCGCTGCCTGTTGGCCGGCCAACTGCTTCATTCTTCTTATGACGAAGATTGCTCTAGAAAGACTCTTAACAAGTTCATTTATATGGTATGAGAACTTAAGATCTGACTGGATTTGAATTCCAAGGAATTTGAGGTAGTTTGTCTCAGAGTCTCTAGGTGTGAAGCATAATGATTGTGTCTTTTCCGGGTTCATCCTCATTCTATTAGCATTAAACCATTGTTGAGCATCCGCCAATGTCTTTCTTTTGCTATCATCTAGTTCCTGTTGGTTGAGGGCCGAATGGAGGAAGCTGGTGTCATCCACAAACATAACCACATCCACCTGTTCTATATTCGCGGGCAGATCATTAACGTATACCAGAAAAAGAATTGGTCCCAAGATTGATCCCTGTGGAACTCCACTTTCAACCAGTTCCCAGTTAGAGTATTCTTCACCTATTTGTACTTGTTGGTACCTTTTTTCTAGGTAGCTGGTCATCAACTTCATAGCAACTCCCCTTATTCCATAGAAACTCAACTTCTTTAGCAGGAGTGAGTGATCCATACTGTCAAAAGCTTTGCTAAGATCACATGAGGATAATTCACATTTCCTTCCTGCATCAATGGCGTCAGCGATCTTTCGTAGGATTTCAGCTAATGCTGTTGTGGTAGATTTGCCCTTCAGGTAGCCATGTTGTTGTCGGCTCCAGATGTCTTGTTTTTTAAAGAAGCTAGTGAATCTATCCTTTATCGCACTCTCTAAAATTTTTGCCATTGCTGGTTGTATGGTTATCGGCCGGAAGTTACTCATCTCTCCTGGGTCGCCCTGTTTGTGAATCGGAATGACTCGGCTCCTTTTTAGTTGATCGGGAAAGTGTCCCTCAGATAAACATCTTGAGAATATTCCACTTAAAATAAAGGCGATTGTAGAAATGATCTCTTTTAAAACTTTAGTAGATAGTCCATAAATGTCTCTTGTGTTCTTAACTTTCATCCGTCTTGTAATTCTTTCTATTTCCTCCGATGTTATGTCTTGCATGTAAATAGAATTACTCGGTTGTTTGCTGCATTTTCTCAGAAGTTCTTCTGGTGTTGTATTACTTCTGTTGCAACTTCTTGCTGTTTCTTCTCCGATGTTGGCGAAAAATTTGTTGAACTCATCGACGGTGTTCTTCGGTTCGACTACTTTCTGTTTGGACTCTGTTCGTTCCCTAATCAAAGACCAAATGGCCTTTGACTTATTTTCTGCCTTCCTTATCTTCTCCAGATTCAAATTGCGATCGACCTCTGTCAACTTTTCCCTGTATTTCGCCTTAAATGAATTATAGACTTTCCTACTTGTCTCGTCCTTCTTCACTTCACAGATCGTAGCAAGTGCATCCAGTGTCCTCTTGAGTTCAATCACCTCCTTGTTTGTTCTGGATCTCTTCATTTTTTTCTTTCTACAAATTAAAACTTTTTCTGGGCATGTTTTGTCGAAGGCTCCCATAAATTTTTCCCAGAATGCGTCAAAAGCCGTTTCAGCTGACTCAGCCATCGTTATGTTGGACCAATCTGTCTCTTCCAGTTCACGCTTGAATCGTTTAAGATTTCCATGACTCGTGTTCCTGATGCTATATGTGTTTTCATATCACAAGCCAAAAGCTGTCCTTTATGATCAGACAAATGGGGTTCAAATGTATATCTCTCTGTCACTGAACAGTTGGAAAAGATATTGTCAATCAGTGACTGTGTTGTGCTGGTAACTCTTGATGGCTCTAAAAAATTCTGTTCTAGGCCGAAATCTTCAAATAACTCCTTAAGTTTTTGTGAGTCTGGGGATTCATTAGACATGTCTATATTAAAATCACCCGAAACAAATATGTGCCTCTGGTGCAGCTTCATTTCCACCACCTTCTCCAAGCAATGTCTTAAACTTTGGACAAACTCATATATGCTGCCATGAGGGGGTCTATATACTGCCAAAATCGCTGATCTCATCTCCCTCACCCAGATTCCGCAAATTTCAATGACAGATTCCACTGAGCATTCCGAAATATAATTCAACTCTTCAACTTGTACGGTATGATCCGATAATATGAGTGCACCTCCATAGTTATTTGGTCTACAATGGTATGCTTTGATGTTGTAGCCTGGAACGCACAATTTGCTGATGTTATTTCTGCCCACCCGTTTCGTAATTGTTGCAACCTGCACGTTTTCCTGAACTAGGATCTCTTGCAGTTGCTCAATTTTTCCATTTATCGAGCGGATGTTAATGTTGAGTAGTTTGAATTTGCTGTCCTGGTGATTTACTGTATCTTCTTTGGTCTCGAAAAAAATGATATCTTTTAATTTTGATACCTTGGGGCCAGAATTTTTCCTGATTCAACTTCTCCAGCAGTTCAAATTCCAAACCTACTCTGAATGATGAGGTTGGGCTATCATCACTAGATATCTTATCTATCTCGAATTTTTTGTCTGGCAATTTGTTGTTAAGGAATTCTAGTAGGTCTTCTGCAGTGCACTTTTTTTCAACTCTTCCAACATATAACCAAGCCTTACGGTCTGCTGTTTAGTTTATAGGTTCCCCTATCAGATCCCAGTAAAGTTTCCTGTTTCTTTTTCATCTCAAGTTTCCTGTTATCTTTATCAGTTCCTATTTGAAGTTTTCTAGATTTCGTATTACAGTTCTCTTCTTTTCGTAAAACTGTTTCAATTGTTGATTCGTTCGGCAGTAAAGATTTCTTCTTCAATACATTATCCACACATACATCTGTTTCAGATGTCACCACATGCAGTCTGTTAATTGATAAGTTAGCAGTACCTGTTATGTTAGATATTTCTTTTTTAGATGGCGTTAATGAGGTTCTATTTTCTTCTAATTTTTCTAATAAGTTTATATATTTATTTAATACCTTTATTTTGTCCTGTAATTCCTCTATCATATTAGATTTTTCCAGAAGAAGTTCATTCTTATACTTTATTTCCACATCCTTATTATTATTTGTCTCACTAAAAACTTCTGTTATTATTCCATTTTTTGAAACTGTGTCACTACAATCCTCATACAACCCAGAAGTTTCAGTATCCACAATACCTAGTTGGCTTATCGAGTTCTCAAAGCTTAATTCATTTAAGTATGACAGACGTTTCTTCAATTTTTCTATTTCTAGGTCCTTTTCCTTATGTTTCGAGGTTATGTCATCACAACAAACAACATTCTCCTTATCCACATATATGCCGTGAATTTTCAGGATACAGCTTGGGTGATATTTATACGCACATTTGAAGCATTTAACACAAATTTTTACTTCTTTACCACACTTTTTGCAAAGATTTTCTGCACTATTTTCACTTCGTGGCGCCATGTTTGAAGGTTGGTACTACTACCTACATAGGTAGGTATTACTACCTACATACTAAGAATTCTGTATATTTTCATGAAAGTGTTAAATTCAACCTCACACAAAATTTGTGAAGTTTTTCATTTTGCGCAAAAAAGTAATATGACGTTATTTTTTATCAATCAATTGAATAGTTTGTCAAAAAAATCAATTATTCAAAACACCATTAAGCTCCAAAAATGATATTTCATAGAAAAAAATTCACAGGTCATGTCAGATGAAAGCTACTTTTACATACAAGGTGATTGAACGAAAACTTAACACCTCGATTTTCCGACTTTAAAATGAAAATGTGGAAAATAGCTCAGACCCGTCAATTTCTGATTCGATAGGAAACAACATTTCCGCTTTTTTATCCCTCATCCCTGTTTGAAATCAAGGGGTTGTGCCTGTTAGGGGATTGAAGTTACGGGGATGTAAAAAGCGGGAAAGTTGTGCCCCCTCGAATCAGAAAAGGACGGGTCTTAACCATTTTCCACATTTTCATTTTAAAGTTGAAAAATCGAGGTGTTAAGTTTTCGTTGGACCACCTTTTTCTTTTTCGTGTTCATTCCTGTTTTAATAGGTGTTTTTCAAGAGCTTGAGAATTTTAAGTAATAACAGAAGAGAGAAATATCGTTTGAATTAATTTTTATTATTATTATCCGGTAGATAATTTCATGGAATTTATTTTCTGAGTATCGTTTTTGGGAAACAATAAAATTAGTTGCCATGGCTCGATAGCGCTCGTCATTTACCGTAAGCACAGCATTTCCTCATTTCGGCGAAAATACGAACCGATGATATCGCCAGTATGAAACCGCACCAAACAGTCAATTTTAATGGATGTAATGGTGATTCGCTATTAGCTTCAAGGTCAACATTTTTGTTCAATATACGGCAATTTTCCTTATTGACGGAACCATTTAACCAGAATAATGATCTTTAGCACTGAACACAATTCTTAGGTGAAAATGCACATCTTCGGCCAGTTTAAAATTAGCCCAATCAGCAAAATTGGCTTTAATTATAATTATTATTTATTATTATTAATTCTTGCACGAGCTGTATTTGATAGGCAAGTAAGCTAAGATCCTCGAGTAAAATTACCCACGTAGTCGAATGAAAAAGGCCAACAAGTTGAGAACGGCGACGTATCGACATTTCGGCATTTTCTTCAACACTTCGCGCTACTGAACCTATATTCTCTTCGGTTTCTTCGTTTTGTTAATGGTTTGGAATCGATAATCTTTTCAAATTTGTGCAAAACTACACGAACTTCTTGCTCACTAGGCCGATTATTTTGACTGTAAAATGTACGAAGAGTTCTATGAACTTCGCGAACATATTTTTTTTTCTAATAAATTTCCACAATTTGGAAGCGTTGTTCTGTAATTGAGCGATTCATGATGAATTGCCAAACCTTACTGAAGAGAAATGTCAAAACAGTTTGACATTCTCATCTGTCATACCATAGACAACAACCAACTGATCTTCTCATGCACCTAAAAAATAGTATATTCTATAACAAGTTGCAGAATGGGCTCCTATTCCAACACGAATGCGAATGAGTACATTACAGCACTTTAAAACTTTAATGAACTCATTACGACACTGAAATAGAGAATAGTGTATTCTAAAACAAGTTGCAGAATGGGCTTCTATTCCAATGCGAATGCGACATTCGAAAACGAACGTTGAAGGAGCAAGTATTCGAATGCATGAGTGTTGGAATTGCCTTCTGCAACGAATATTAGACGATAATTTCTTGATTTCAGTAAATTTTTGTGAAATATTGTCGAAATTCAATGAAAAATTCAGATCCTAGTAACATTTTTTATTGTATCTTGGCAGTTGGTGTGACTGTTACGACAATTGACAGATTACGGAATTTGAATTTGAGTCGTACGTCTGGATTTTTGAAATAATTAATAATTATGCGTAAAATTCGTGAATTATGTCTGCCGAAATGAATTCAATACCAAAAGAATTAAAAGAGATTGCGAATAATGTTGCAAATCAATGCAATAAATCCAAATTATATTATTTCGACAATTGACGTGTAATGAATTCTGATAGGATTGGAAGTCTATGTAGACAACCACAAAACGAAAAATATAACTGAAAACAATGCTGTAATGAGTTCATTACAGCACTGTTTTTAGAACTGTAATGAACTTATTACGATACTGAAATAGAGAAAACACGTTTATAATACATGTAGGTGAAGGCCGCATATGCAGATGCAATTCTTAGGAAAAGACTAAGTTCTTGGATTCATTGATGAATCGGTTTCTATAGAATCTGCGATATAACAACCAAGTTTTTTACCATATGCATCATGGAAATAGTTTTTATGGTTTCTGAGGAACAGATGAAAAGGCTTATTCATGCGATATTTGAAATTATACTAAAACGTAACCTGAGAGTTTAAGCTGAGAGGAAAAAAATTTTTTTGAACGATGTGTAAGATAGGAAATGAACTCGTAATTTGATAACTGGGTGAGTATGGAGTTCGACTCCTGAGGAGGAGAGAAATTTTCAGGATTCTAATTAATGTTTCATCATTTGATTTTAGATAGACAATCTCACACACAGCGGCGTCGCGCTTGAAACGGAGATGAGATCCTTCAATTTTCATTTCAAATAGAAAAAATCAGAAAGCGGTGTGAGATAGCATAAGTCATAATGAATGTAGTCACTTTATTTCGTGAAAAAATTCAACGGGGAATGGAGAAACTGTGAGAATTTCTGGGTTAATGGCCATTTTATGTTCAACTATCACTGCTGCGTAGAACAAACAGCAATTATCAAACCATTAACAACCCACTTGAAGAATTAACATCCATGACAAATATAGTCGGTCGTCTTTTATGATACCTTGAATACAAGAGCACACGCCCTCGTCAATACCACCGATATAATCTTCATGCTTCAAACGTACGGTGAAATTAAACGGATCTCCCCATAAATGAACTTTATAGGTCGATATTAATGAACTAAAATTGGCGAAAACGTGGTAGTTCGGATACGCATACGAATGGAGCCATTGTCTCGGCCTTTCTTTCGTGGTTATTGGGTGGAAAATTATAGCTTTATATCAAAGCGATAGGTGGATAATTTTGCATCGAATGAGAGAAAGTTGATTTCGTTAAATCTAGAGGTTTTATCTGTGGTAAATTAATAGATGGGGTTTCGTTATGAGGATAATACGTTAGCCAATAGTTTGATCGTTTTTTTTTATTTAACCATTAAAGAATGTTATATGGTATACATTGTTTCTGAAGCATAAGCGAGTTCAACGACATTTCTGAGCAATATTCTATTTAGTATGGTCAGTTTAGTATAATCTTTGAATTACGATTTATGGTCACATCAAAGCATTTTTTGGTGCTGAATTCTGAAAAAAATTCCAAAATGGCGGAAAATTGCAATGTTCATGATTTTTTTCGGTTGCCAAATTGAATTTCATTTTCTCAATTAACTCAATTTTCTAAGAATTTCTGTGTAGAAATTTTTCATCAATCGAAAAAAAAATTTTTTTCACATGTTTACAAGAAAAGAATTACCCGAAATTGAAATGTTTCACGATTTTACATACTTTTTTTTATACCCAACACGAATATAAAAATGGAATCGAAAAATATCAAACGGTTTCTCCATTGAAGACAACCGAATTTCTCCTTCGGTTTTCTAACATAATCCTTGGATAACTTCAAATTAACATTCCACGAGTGATAGTTCAAGGTCGAGAATACGACTCCAAACAGAGATTCATTAAAATTGTAGTGACATTTTTTTTGTGATAAATTTTTATTATCAATTTTGGTCCCCATTAGCTCAACCAGTTTCCAATTATGCTAGAGGACGAAAGAGAAATTTGGAAGAAAGCTTTTTTCAATGAGAATGTGAGAAAGCTCTCTTGTTATATTGATGAAACCTTTAGAGAAAAAAATTTGGACCATTTTCAAGTGTTCACATATAGCATAGAGTAAGTGCTTTTTTCAATTGAATTGAATTGAAATAATCGTAACTGTCAATTATATGACTGATTTTAGCTGTCGAGCATCCTACTTTTTTGCTTAATTTTTCTGAGGACCAGGGCGCCCAAATGTATTTCTTTCAGCAGATTTAAATCAAAATTTTCTTGAGGGTTATATCGATAGAATTATGAATGGAGCCTGCCTTTTAATATGCCCTGCAAAATTTCATCACTAATCCTCACAAATAGTAATAAGATTGACAAGAAACTTCAACCGTGAACGATCTTTTTTCTTATCACTAAAATGATGTGAAATGAACCCATATACAATATCAAGGGTTTTTGAATGAGATATTTCATTTTGATATTAAAAAAAGGATATTTTAATACGAGAAATCAATGGATGTTAACTTCATTGTGAAGAAGAAGGTATGCCATTAACGATGAATGATCTTGAATGTTCTTGAATCTCTCAAATACCATGGTCAGAAAACTATTTTTGCAAAATTGCAATTGTTACATATTTTGTGTGGCACGTAGCACCTATTGTTGAAAATAAATGTTGTCCACATCAATATCGTTCAATTCCATCCATAAAAAATCATTAATCATATCCTAATTTCAAAGATCGACGACGAATCAACAACCTGGTTTCTCATCAACACTACGGAATACAGTTGGTCTTGAGCAACGCATACGTTTTCGATTCTTCACATCACTATCTTGTTCGAACATCTTGATTGACCTGTTTCACGATTGCCGACTACGGATTCACTGCTTGGCTTGATATTCAAACTACTTGACTCAAGCAGCTTGACTTGAAATCAGCTCAATTTCAAGTAGTTTTTCAATGTCAAGTACTCAATAAATATATACTTGACTTGATATTGAATTGATTTGAAGTTAAGCTCAAGCTACTAGAGCTTGAGTCAAGAAGTCAAGTGCATTTTAACAATTTCAAAGGGTTTGTTGGCCCATTTTCAGTAATGGCTTAGTTTTCAATGTCAAATGTCAGAAGTGAAGATTAAACCTTTTATTGGAAAACCCTTCACAAAACACAAAAGAAGTAACGCGATTTCTACTACTGTTTTCCGTTCGTTCTTCTTAAAGACTGCAATAGATGTTCTTCATCATTTTAGATTCTGCTTTCATTTCATTTTCAGGTATACATACTTTATTCATACAGATAGAACAGGAATTATCATTACATTTAAGAGCGAAGGAATTTTCGTGGAAGCTTTAATCTGAAATCGAAAGAGAATTCAAATGAGGTAATCAATCTAAATGGGAGAATTTCATTCGAATATCGCGAGATCTTCCATTTTCTCTTCATCCTTGGATATTCACATCAGAATTGTAGATATCTCTATATTGGTAACGATGATTAAACTTGAAAATTCCAATTCCTTCTCAGCTGAATCATTTGAGTACAAGTACATATATTCCACCAAAAAAGTACCACGAGTTTATAATAAACCCACTGAAGGATTCGTCAATTTTATCAATGGCTTATTTCTGTTCATCGCAGAATAACCCCCGATTTCTGAAAGACTGATCCTATCCTAAGGAGCGTTTGCTGGTTCATCTTGAGTATCCAGAACCTTTCCATTTGAGTGGCTCTTAGGTCAGTGAACCCCCGATATTTGCATGTGTTCAGCTGTTTCTACGGTACAAATGATGTTTGTACCGACAGTGTCCCGTCAGCAGTCCCACCATCACCCGTGACAGCACGTGGCTCGTGAGAGCTCGTGGTTCGTGACAGCTTCAAGAGCTTTCTGACGTAGGTAGGTGAAACCATCACGAATTTCTTAGCCTGATTAAGTCCAGGAGTGTTAGTCCAGTGGGTTAACCCCTTATTCAACTCCCATTGCTGGACCGCTGGTTCAGACACTTTGCGCAATATGATACCTATTCAAACTTCAAACTCTTTGAAGGAGTTTGATTTCAAGCCAAACCTAAAGATACTGAAAACAATTCAAGTCAAACTTTTTTACATAAAAGTCAAGTCGAGTTTGTGAGTAAGATCAAACTAGTTGACTTGAATGCATCTCTAAAAAGACGAAGGTCTGGGCGTCGTGGGCTCTTGGGCTAAAATATTTGATTTTTCTTCAGGCTTAAGTTAAAAAACCTGGAAACCTCAATCATAAAAACAACGACCTAACTAATTATTCACACATGTTCGGAATTTTGGTCCGCTCCAACTTTCACGAGCACCCTCACGGTCTCTCCAACCATCTCGTATTGATCTTGGTTGGAGAATATGATAAATTTGCATTTATTCGTATTTAAACATAAATTATATGTATTCACAAAGCGCTGTATCTGCAGTATGTCTCCACATAATATGTTGTCGGAGGCAAGACTTAGCTTAGACAAATTGAAACCGTAGTAGATACATAAATTTGATAGAATATTTGCATCTTAATAAATTCGACAAGAAAAGATTTTTTTTTGCTTCCTCGACCTCGAGAAGGGTTTGATAAGATCCGTGTACAAGTATAATACACGTTTTCTATGATAGGGATTTGCCTATCATTACTAGATTATTTATATGATGTTACTAGGTATTTACCTAGTAACATCATTAAAACAATAGAGAACATTTATACATACAAACAATAAGGCCCAAGCAGAGATCAACAACATTCTCAATGCACCAATAACAGTAGAAAGAGGCATACTTTCTGAGTCCTTTGCTGTTTAACATAATAATTGATAATAATAGTCCGAAAGCTGCGACGCGACGTTACAAAATAAAGAAATAAACATTTTATGTGGTGCAGATGACGCTTAACTAGTAGCAGAAAATGAAGATGACTTTTGTTTTTATTCAATAAAGTCTGTAAAACACTAGGTATGACAATATCATCAGCCAAAACTAAATGCATGACTACATCTAGAATACATTATGTTAGACGACAAAATAATACACCAAGAAATGAAATATTCTTACCTGAGCATAAAAAAATCAAGGTATGGTGACATAGAATTAGAATTGCGAGAACAAGCGAATAGAATACGAATAGAAACGAAAGCAAGAATCTAAAAAACTGCAATAAGGCCAATTCTTATATATGCGGCGGAAACCAGGCCTGAGACTTCAAGAACACTGGAAATACAACAATCAAGATGAAAATTGTTCGAAAGATAGCCAGGAAGTCATTGTGGGACAGAGAGAGAAGCGAATACATAAGACGAACATGCAAAATAGACAACATAAATTAATGGGTTCTGGGAAGGAAGATTAAGTGTAACGAGCATATAGACAGAACGAACCAAGACCGAATAATAATAAGACAAATCAGGCACGTCAGAGGTCTACAAAGTAATGTGTGAAGCAGACGAATCAACACCTTTAAAACTGCACAAGGAGCAACTGTCATACAACCACCAGACAATCCAAAAAAACTGCAAAGATGGAGAGAAAAGCCCCTACATGGACGACATTTCAACGAGGTGAACCAGGATCATGTCGACATTGAAGCGTCGAACTATTGACTGACATCAGGTGCAATGTATCCAGAAACGGAAGGATTTCTTTTAGACATCCAAGATCAAGTGATCTCAACGAGAAATTACCGCAAGCATATCATAAGGGATCGATTACTGACGATCGATGCCGTTATAGGTGTCCAACGAATGAGACAATCCAACATATCACGGGAGGATGTCAAATGTTTGCAGGAAATTAATATAAAGAGAGACACGATGCAGTAGGAAAGATACTACACCAAGAAATGGCAACCAAATTAAAACTTATTCATTCTGAAAAAGTACTATACTACAAGTACCAACCGGAAAACATCCTGGAAAACGAACGCTATAAACTGTACTGGGATCGTAGAGTTTTGACTGATAAAATAGCCGCTCACAACAGGCCAGATATACTGCTAGTCGATAAAAATCAAAAGACAGCAATACTCATCGACGTAGCAATACCAAATAACAACAACATGTGTCAAAAAGAGGTCGAAAAAATTTCAAAATATAGGGACCTCGAATTTCAGATAAAGCGTCAGTGGGGAATGATATCGACGAAAACTATCCAATTATCATCTCAACAACTGGAATAGTGCCCAAAAATCTCAAGAGGAATATCAAGCAACTGGGAGTTAGTGAGTATATGTAATATAATGCAAAAAGCTGTTCCTTTAGTGCAAGTACGGTGAGAAAATTCCTAGGAAGTGAAGGAAAGGTCCAAGGATCACGTGTAAGACGACCAGAAGTTCGAAGAGAACCAGGGGGACCACAAGGAAAGGACACGACCGAGCTCTACCCTTCTGATATTTTAAATATCTGGGACTGAGTGAATGTTCCTCTCAGCGGGGAGTGAGAAGCCGACGGCGAGGAGAAATCCTACGCGTATAGGCAAAAGTCATAATATTAATAATAATCTTTAGTAATAGTGAGAATTTCGGGAGATAAATCACTTTTAGGAGAAAGGAGCATCGGAAGACCCAAGAAGAGATGAAAGGACAACTTGCTCAAAGAGACAGTTGAATGAAAGTGGTCAATTTTCGATGTGAAAAAGACAAGAAGCTTATTCAGAAGAAGAAAGAAAAAGAGCCGAAGGTCTTACCGTTCAAAAGTTGAATAAAATGTTACTTTTGAAAATTACTAATTACATAATACTAATTATTTCTTTCAAAAACCAAAATTATAGTACTTTAATTGACCATTGAGTCCATTATTTCAAATTAAGGAAATATTTTGAAGTACCACCATTCCTCGTATTCAACCGAACGAATGATTTCATATTTTTGAAGCAAGTATCATCGATTAATAAATCGAAGCCATTTATACAGCAAGGATAGATTTATTAACGACCATATTTCAGTCGGATTTGCAAATATTTACGTAATTCGTGAATAACTATCCGAAAATTTCGGGGAACTCGCTATCAATAAGACGTGAGATGGGTTTTTCAGGAGACCACTTACGTTCGCCAGTTAATTCGAACATAAAACATTTATTGGATCTGTGCCAATATTCGGACTCCAATGCCACGGCAGTGTGGCATCATGTGTAAAGGAACTGCAACATTGTTCGAGGTTAATTAGGTGTTCCTGTGATGACTCTGCGTGGCTGTCAACGAGGCTGTCAATGCTTTTGTTGATGAAAAAATTGGAAAATTGAAATATGAATACTACAATTAAATGCACGTAGTCACGAGCTCGCCAAGGAGCACTAGTGAAAGACTATAATTCTCAAGAATGTGGAAAATTTTGTACCAATGGCGAGGTTCTTGACACTTCTATGCGTGCTATAAAATTGAATTTTTTTTCAAATGAAATTAAATCTAACAGTCGATATTCCCCTTTTATGAAAACCTATCAGAAAATTAATCATTAGAAGTCAGTAGCTTTTACAAGTTCATTCATACGCCAAAACATCCTGGAGACCACATGAACGTTATACAATATATAAATGTAGTTATGTTATTTCTGACAGTGCTATTGGACCATGCATAAACAAATGTTACAGGCTTTTTTTTCGATATTTTGACAAGCAGTCAACATAAAATTTCGCATGGAATTGTTATTTCATATAAATACCCTATTATAGATAATTCAACCTTGACTCTGTTTTGTTTGTACGTGACAATTCAATGACAAATATACAGGGTGTCCCAGGAGTAACTGCACATACTCTTACTAGAGGTAGAGGGTCCTACTATGAACAATGATTCCAAATACGAAATACTAAAAGATATTTTTAACCTGAACAATTCAAATGAAAAATAATGAGCCCGGTCCTGGAATATTGAAAAAATGTAATATGTCTCTGTTTCGACCTCGGCATGTGTCAATTACATCCCAAGTTTCAATTAATTTCGCCGATAAGTTTGGTTTTGGTTTCATTATTTCCATGAATATGCTAACTCACCCTGTAGCTTTCTTAGGAATGAAAAAAAAATAATTTTTTGCAGTCAGTCCATACTCACCTAGTCCAGGTAAGAGTATGTACAGGTACAGTTGCTTCCGGGACACCTGTATATATAATTCTACAGAAGAATAGTCTCCACAGACGAAGAAAAAAAAGAGCATTTGATGACAGCCGGTAACTTCATTGCACACTATATATGATCCCACGAAAAACGCCCGACCAATAGGAAAATCATTCAAAAACTCCAAAGAAGAAAATACCCCGATGCTATCTTAAACATGACTCTGAAATGGCCAACAGACAGTGTTGAGCTTTAACAAGTATGTGTAATAATATAGTAAAATTCAGATTTTTCCAGATGAATGGAAGAGAACCATGGTGATTATCATCTCAAAGCCAGGAAAACAAGAAATTCCCCCAAAACCACCGCTCCATCAGCCTTCTGTCCGCTTTGTCGACATCATCTAGACGCTAGAGACCTCAAAGTAGTGTACTACAGCCGACATCCCCAAGGTTATGAGCCTCCCGATTGGCAACCAAATACCTTCAAGAAGAAGTAAGCCATCTGGAAGAATAGTTCAGTAAATGACTCATCAAAGTCAATCAAGAAAAAAACGCTGCTGTGCCACAGAGATTAATGAATCTGTTCGGCAACGTACAAATGTACAGAAGATGATATTCCCTGGGAATTCCAAGTAAAAAACTTGGGAAGCTCACATTCAACGAATACCTGGACTATTATACTCAAGGTCTATAGATCCCACAAAATATCTCGTAATTTAGGTTGAAGAGTAGGTGTAATGTGTCAATCGGTATCCATATTGTCATTGGCCAAGGTCGAATCTATAGTTCTTGGACAATATCGAACGAAAGGGTAAAATGGTGCTTGCCAAATTGTCTTCGCTACTCTGTCATCGTAGTAACATAACCATTCAGAAAAAGCTGATCTTGTACAAAACTATATTGTCCGTCCAACTATAACTTACGCTTCAACGTGTTCGGCTTTCAGACCCTCCGAAACGAAGTTCAACAATACCTAACTCCATCATGAGGCGAACCTACTAGCGTTGAAGAAATTTCATTGAATCGCTCTCGGAACTCTTGGGAAAGCAGAAAAATAACCCAACCGAGAATCAGAGAATCCTCCAACTACGAACAATTTTCCACCAGATACAAGCGTCCAAAGATTGCACTTTAAATCGAATCTTTTTTATATATCTTTATTTTTCACTTCCAATATGGATTGGTTTCATAAAATAGTCTTGTTAAATACCATTCGGGCAGTTAATTTTTCCTCCTAAAAACGTAATATTTTTTTGACAGAAAGCATTCGTTTTCGACTCGGATTTTTGTTGACACCAGCACTCATGCTTCTTATTAAAATATTACTTAGCAATGTGTTTTTTCTATTTTTCACTGAAAAATTAGATGCCCTTATGATATTACTTACGACAATTTCGCTTGTGAACATATTTCTATAATAATAACCAGTAACAATGTGTTGAATGTTGATCAGAATTGACTCGTTCCAACGACCTTTACACAATTCATTAGAAACACTAGTAACTAGTCGTGCGGCAACATGTGTCATGTTCAAACGATGTCAACGACAAAAATTCAAGAGTTATGCCCCCATGTGATTTTAGAGCTACCATAATAGTTTTTCAATCATAAGAAATTCAATTATACCTCTGAAAGTACAATTACAATGAAAAATTTTCAATGTAATTGATGAAGTTGTCAGGGTTATTTCCTTGTGCAGGATATCGGAATTACTTGAACATCTAGTAAAGGTCGCTCTAATATGAATACTTACTAATGATTTGAGTTTTTCATAGGTAATTATGATTCCATGAATGGTGTGTACTTTAATCAGAAAAAAAAACTAGAATTTTGTATAGAATTAATGGCAGTATGTCGGTAAATAATTGGTTCCGTTCTGAGTAAAGAGGAACTTTTACTTCAATATCATGAATTCTTAATAAAAATGTGAAATTTTCAATAGGTTAGTTTCTCATAAATCTTACTTCTGCACGATATGTAACTCTCTACATTTGGTATTATATTTGTATGAAAATAATAGAGAAGACCAATATGAATAATGCATGAAAAATGTCAAAATATACATTTGAGAGAGCAGTGAAAATCTTTTTCCAATTTGATATCAATGATAATTATATGATTAAAACATTGAACATTTCTTCAATTTTTTTAATGAAAATATTCAGGTATTATACTTCCACTGAGTAAACTGGAAAGTATTTCTAATTGGATGCCAAATTAGCTCTAACTTTTACTGAATAAAGTTCGGTAGTTCCATGAAAAAATATTCAATTTACAGTCGAGTGGTTAATCTTCAAAAACTTCTCTTTGAGTTTAGATGGGAACACCTAAGGCAATGCGGAGTGTAATTGGCGGATAAAATAGAAACAGTTTATGGTAAAGCATAAGTTTCAAGTTCTCTAATATACTAACTTGTAGAGATGTGACCGCATCGAAGATCTCGCTTAGAGAACAGTTAAGAAAATAGGTTTGGTAGGCTTCTTTGGGAGATTCCATTTATTATATTTAGATTTATTCCATATGTTCCCCACGGTGAAATATTGTAAATACAACAAAAAATTGAGAATCCCTGAATATCAGAAACTATACAATTTTCACTCTCTACAATTTCAATTTCACTTTGAAGATGGTAATAACGGGTGTTTTTTTTCGAGGTATATAATTTTAAGTTGGCATTACTGTTCAAGATGGCGACCGATTTAACAGCTGTCAAGTGATTTATTCTCAGTTAGGTTTGGCAATTCGTCATGAATAGACTCACACCTGAACAACGCTTGCAAATAGTGCAATTTTATTTCGAAAATAATGGTTCTGTGCGGAATACGTATCGCGCACTACGTCCTTTTTTTTTTGTTTAGCGATGAAGCGCACTTCTGGTTGAATGGCTACGTCAACAAACAAAACTGCCGCATTTGGAGTGAAGCTTATCCTCAAATGTATGTCGAAACAGCGTTACATCCAGAAAAACTAACTGTTTGGTGCGCTTTATTGGCTGGTGGAATCATTGGTCCGTACTTCTTCAAAAACGATGATGGCCAGAACGTTACAGTCAATGGTGATCGGTATAGAGCCATGATTACTAACTTTTTCATTCTTGAATTGAACAACCATGATGTCCAGAAGCTGTGGTTCCAACAAGACGGCGCAAAATGTCACACAGCTCGTGCCACAATCGATTTATTGAAAGACACGTTTGGTGACCGCCTAATTTCACGTTTTGGACCTGTGAATTGGCCTCCAAGATCTTGTGATTTAACACCGCTAGACTACTTTCTGTGGGGCTATGTAAAGTTATTGGTCTATGCGGATAAGCCACAAACCCTTGACCATTTGGTAGACAACATTCGCCGTGTTATTGCCGATATACGGCCACAAATGTTGGAAAAAGTCATCGAAAATTGGACGTCCAGATTGGACTACATCCGAGCCAGCCGTGGCGGTCATATGCCAGAAATCATATTTGAAATGTAATGCCACAAGATTTCCTTGCGGATAAATGAAATTCATGTCAACCGAATAATCCATAGTTGTTTCATTGCAATTTAAAGTTCTATAGCTCTAAAAAAAAACCTTTACATTTCAACATATAGACTATGTATAGTCGTATATATTTTCTTCATAAATATTACAGATTTTATTCGATAAAAATATAGTAGAATATTGAGTGACTAGAGACCGTATTGAATGCTTTTGCTTATTTCCCTTTGCAATAATAGTATAGTTTTGGATTTTTATATCCAATACTATACCTATAATATCATTCACATTCTCCCAAAACAACTGGTCATGATTTATTGAAATATATTTTAATCCCCCTGATATTCTATTTTTTATGGCGAATTCACAATAAATGGATGCCTGGTCATGATTGCAAAGATTTATTATCTGGGATTGGCTCTTAATAATTAAATTATTTCAATTATAAAATTGATATAAGACATTATTGCGTTTAAAGTGATGTTCTATAAAAGGGAGGAATAGCGAATCCCTTCAATCTCTGATTTAGGCTTATAATAGTTCTTTTCTACGTCACAGTGACGTATATTGTACAATTTAATTATGTTATTGACAAATTCACGAGACAAGATCATTGATAACAGAAAAATGAAAAATATGTTTGAGATTATTTCATTCTATACATACTAAACCGCTATATTTGCATTGAAAATAATTACCATGTTCAATCACGACTTGAAATCGTGAATCCTAATTATTAATCTAGAACAGCTGTGCAGATTACTACATACTTTTCTTGATAAAACTGGATTCGTTCTAGGGAATATGTTTCGATGAAGATTCAGAGCTCGGAATAGAGAAAAAATGTGAAGGATAAATTTATCTGAATATGTGGATGACGCATTCGTTCAACTCGAATCTGATAATTTATCGATATGGATTTTAATAACAAAATATAGTCAAAAAATTAGGTAATTAATTCAAATCATGCATCAGAGATTTTGATAGAGATTCTGAAATTTTGGTAGAAGCTAGAGTGCGGTGTGATTCATTTTGCTAAAATATTATCATTATCCTGATATTTCTTGTTATAGTTGAAATAATATACTGCTCAGTTCGCCTACAACGAGAGCTCGGGTTATCGAATAATTTTTCTAGATACAATCACGATCCATTATTATGGTTATTATGAACACATTTCATACGAATTCAATCAAAATGCTTCTTTTATAACGAGCTCTTTATGCAATTGACATAGTAGCGGCGACACACTATTAAATAGGTACACCTGACAGGTACGTCTGAAGAGTTACGCTGATAGTGTGTGACAGGCAGGGCCACCGCCAGACATTTTGGCGCACCGGCAAAATAAAATTTCACCGTCCTAATTCCCTCATTATTTAATAGTAGCTTCATTGACTGCTTTTAACTTGATATGTTTTGTTATTTGCCAAAAAAAAATTGTTTTCGGCATCTGAAGGCTCTGTAGAACAACCGTTTATTATTAAATATTTTTCGATTTAATGAGTTACATATACAGGTGTTCCACCATTGACGCGAATCCTCATTACGATTGAGCGTTGAATTTTAACCGATTTTTTTTTTTCGACACAGTAACATTAAGCTCCATTAGAGCTAGCTTCATTCTCAAATTGTTTGTACATACTCCCTACACCTCACCGTTTTTGAGATGTTTCAATTCTTCATAAATTGAAGATTTTCTGAATGAATGAACTTATTTCAATCAGATTTTGAAAGTGAGTACAAGAAGAACGGAGGCGAGTACTAATGACTTTTTGATAATCAGTGAATACTCCACTGGGTGTTCGCAATGAGACCATTCATTGATTTGACTTATTCAAACTCCAAATGGCACACCCTTAATTATTTATGTGGTAGAGATAATAAAATTTACTACCTAATAAAAAATAGAACATATGCTATGCCATTTGGATTAAGCCTAATATTAACGTTTGAATAAGTCTATGAATCGTCTCATATTGAGCACCCAACATTTCTCAATGATCATCAAAAAGTTATCAGTACTTACCTCCGTAATTGTAGTATTCAATTTCAAAATCCCATTCCAATAAATTAGTTCAAAGTTATTACTTAGGTTTTCCGAAGGCCCTTCAATTTATGAAAAACCGGAATATCTCAGATTTAAGCATATGAAACTTCGAACAAAATGGGGTTCATGTATGTATTTTTCGTATTTTTTGAATCGGTGCATCATTCAGTGGCGTAGAAAGATTTTAATTTGATGAGAGCAAAATACATTTTGCGAGGCCCTATGGCGACAAAAGAAAACATCTTCATGAAAACACGACTCAAAATTGTAATCATTCTACAGTTCAAATATTGAAATATCGACTATACATTACGTATTTTTTGCAGTATTTCATCGGCCTTATTATTCGCTATGTAACATCTACGCAATTGGTTGGGCACATTTTTTAACTCCTTAGAGAAGCACAGTTTACTCAAGAAACAAACAAACAAGATTCCAAAACGAACAAACAAGTCTTAAGTTTTATTTTGTTTGTTTCCATGCGAACCGGAAAAGCGTCACAAAGATGTGACGAACTCAAAGAACTTCAGCCCTTGAAAAGGTTTTCATAAGAAAAGAACTTTCGGGAAATGTGATTAAGGTAATGTTCTCTTATTATTTTCATCATTATTGCTGTAGTTCAAGAACATAGCAGTAATAATTAAATATATATTATTTAATCAAGTCGATTATAGTGATATATAACATTTCTATAGTTTTTCGTTTTGCTATCTCTACATTCTAACTCTAAATCAGAAAATACATAATCCATTCCTTATTTTTGAAGAGAAAATTTTTAGGAAATTGATAACTGGTTCATCGTTTTATTTGCATTTTTTATTGCTTAGACCGACAAATCCAACATTAAATTTGATATCAACTCAACTATTCTATTTTCGTCTAACTGAGATTATAAATATTTGTTTTCATAAGGCCTGTGAAAAGGCTCTTTAAAACATGATCAGTTAGAGCGCTTCATTTCGGCTCAGTAAATCAATACTAGTACCAACTACCAATTAATACATATTCGAAATTGATTCCTCGCATATCCCTTGGTGAAACACTTTTTCAATATTACTATTGTGTGTTTTTATTTATTTTCTTTTATTAAATTAATACATATTTGATTATGATATTGGAGTTCATCAGATAAGAAGAGCACAAAAAAGTAAAAATATTCGTAAAAACCTTATGCAACTGTCTGGTAAACTTATTTTATAATTCATAATCACTTATTCATAATGTATCTCAATGTATAATGTTCCATTCAACAAATAAAATGTGGAAAATTATATTAGAATGCTCTATCGCATTATCTGAAATGATGGAAATTTAATATAAAATTTGGACTCACGATGAAAGTAAACTCGCTTCATCAAATTTTGTAGTATAAAATGGCACCGACATGCATAGTAAATTAATATTGAATTTATATAATGTGAACAGACATAGTTATTTTCTACATACCCCTACGTTAAGAGCTCTAATAAATCTACCACAAAATTCAGATTGCATTACTGAAGCCAAAAGAAAATCCACTGCATAGAAATTACCAATACTAAATATTCCATTCCATCGATTTTCCCTAATAATCGAATCCGGGCCAAGAAAACGATTCGATTCTAAGAAAGTTTCTATAAATTCATTCTTCGATAAATCTGCAGAAATAGATTAATTTTCGGACAACTTTGAGTAGGGAATTATTCCACCTGTGATGTTTCGTTCAAAATGATATATCCGGGAATGAACAGCACTAAAATGATGGTTTATTTTATTAATAGAGGTATTTAATTTGCTCTGAATCCTCACACATTTTTGCATTGTTATTTCAGGAATCGCCGAACAATGTTGAGCAGTTGCCAACTACTAATAAATTGAGTGTTTTTTACTACTTTTCCACTCGTATTCTTTGAATACCTAGTGAATGAGAATAGACTGGCAACGAAAGATTAATCCTGGTATAAGAATTCAAAGTCCAAAGTCAAAGTCCACATATGAAAATGTTTATTCGATGAACGTGAAATCTTTCAGTTAGCTTCTGCAAGTATATATTGTACGATGAACGGCTAAAATCACTCATTCCGTTCGCTTTTTTAATATTGATGAATTTCCTGAAGAAATATTATTTTGGCATGAGGTAGGTATATTTAATATGTGTGTAAATTCATGTTGATATTTTTATAGATGTTTCTTTAAAATTGTTATCTTTAAATTTTTTTATTGACACGCCCTGTAAAAGTTTTGAGGCGAAATGAATATTATTATTATTATTAGTTTATAAATTATTGTTCAATTTCTTATTTATGTTATTGCGAAAGACTCTGAGTTTGCCCAAGAGATGGCGTCGTGGACTGCCCATATCTTTCAAAAACAGCACCGCTGGGTATATAAAACTACCACGGTTTGTTGAGGAGCTCACGCGCTCTAGTCCTAAGAGAGACAGTCCGAATTTAAGGAATTCCAAAATTTTCGTCATGTGAAGGTGCATAAAATATCGCATCTTTCCCAAACGCGCTTGTTGTCGGTCCACATGGTTGTCACAAGAATTTTGGAGCAGTATGCTGCTCTGAAATTATTTTTTAAGGACGCAGTGGCTAGGCTAGATACGACGTTGAAGACACTGAAAATATTTTAATCAAATTGAATGATATCATTACAAAATTATTCCCACAATTTTTAGATTTCGTCTCACCGATATTCAATAATTTGAATAAAGAGATGCAGTCAGTGCACCAAAATTACATGTGCTCTATAAAAATGTTTGTAGTTGTTTGAGAACTATTTATGATCGTTTTTCAAAAAGATCATACATATCATAGACTCAAATAGAAGATATTGATTTTTAAGATCCAAATAACTATCTACCAATAGGGGAATGCTATTTTGGGGCTTTTGTTAGCAGAACAATTTTGGAAAACAAAATTTCCGAACAGCAATTGAGTTTTTTTCGTCTGAGGTGCTTGGAATTCTTCATTGAAGTAAAAATAATATTTCGAGAAAACTCACCCTCATGGATCCAGCAGTAGTTAAATCTGGAAATATTGCTTCCATTGCTGAAGTGGCAGCATTATTTACAAATCTGATTAACGAAAATGATTTTCAAGAACTAGACTTTGAGTGGCGATTACTCAGAAACTTACCGGACCTTCAGCAACTAGCGGAAGACGTACAAGAGTTTCGGAAAGCCGTAAAAAATTATATCTGGAGAGAGATTGGAGTTATTTATGAAATTAACAAGATTTGTATTTGATATTTTATGCCTTCCGCAGTCGTCTGCCAATGTAGAGCGCATATTTCGACAAATTTGATGAAAACAAAACAGCGGAACGTTCTGAATACAGAAACAATATCGGAGTTTTCATTGTGAAGATTATATAAAAAAAGTTATAGTTTTGATTTCAAAATACCTCAGAGCATGACATCTACAATGAATGAAGATAACATATATAAATTATAAATATTATAAATTGTGAATTCTGGTAATAGTCCATCGGTGGAGTTATTGATATAGTGGAGAAGACCATTAATTTATTTATACCTATAAATTATGAATTGATAACATCTCTAAGAAATTCCTTTTTTTATTAATTTATTCATACATGTTTGAGCCGCTTAGAATATTTTAAAATTAATTATTTCATATATATATTATTATTTATTGAACATACTTTCTTATTTTTCATGAATATATTTCTTTTGTTTTCAAACTTTTTTTATTATGTAAATTATTATATTTTTATTAATTCATCCATATTTATCATCAATACAGTATAATTTGAAACAGAAAACAGTATCAAAAATGAATACACATGTATTATTATTTTCATTACGAGTATTGAGAATTTCACTGAAGAACATCGGACAGAAACTCCTCAATAGAATAATAGGCCTTCGAAATCATCAAAGTGCATAGGAAGATGGTTATATAACTTTATGCCTAAATAGTTAGTGGCTTTTTGTGCATTTTTGATCCTATATGATATGGAATACAGAGATCATTTCTATTGCGAGTAGCGTATTGATGGAATTCGCCCGTCGTAAAATATTTGTGTTTATTTTCATGAATGTAATTTAGACATGAAAAAATGAACTGGGAATAGTTCCATGTTCTTTCAAAACTCCTGAAGTTTCCCTAAAAAAAACGAAAAAATAATCTTCCTGAATTTGGTAAAATCTACCCAAATTTCGAACCCCTATATACCTTTATTTGAGCTCAGTGGGTTGGCAACACTGATGGCAGAGTCAGACTAAATCCTGAGACGTATTATGTTTTTTCATGGTTCAACATACCTCTTGAAGAACCCTTACTCCACTTATATTTATGTAAATAAATTTGAAAAAATTTTCATCACATATGATCACAAATTAGGCGCTAATTGTAATTATAATTTGAACAAATGTATCATGAATGTTCCCCCTGTAAATAGCCATGTGTATCTAGTTTAGAGATAGTAATAATGAAAATGCAGCATATGGGTATGTGTTTTTTTTGGTTGGCAGAGTACAGAAGAAAATATTGAATAGGGGCCATGCCATTAATAATGAATTAAAGTTTTGGATTTTTGTAGAGACAGATGAAATACGCTAATTTTTATCGGACAAGAAACCGTGATGGAAGAAATATATATTTTGTTTTTCAATGAAAAGGTCATTCACGAAAAATTGATATTTTCCAAGTTATATGCAAAAGCCGCCAAAAAAATGAAATTTTTTCATTTTGCATTTGTTCTATGTTCAGTCTCGAATTTTGGTGACAAACTTCAGATGTGGATTAAGCCTCAAAAAAACATATAAAGGTATGCGGAGACCGACGCGGGACTGCGGGGGCGGGAGCGGGAGCGGGAACGAGAAAAAATCCGGTATGAAAAGAACGCATGCGATTTGACGGATGTCTGCGAATGAATTTCGGTTCGCAGCGTGCAGTGTTTTCCCGCAGTTCCCAACGTAGTTTGGTAATATTTTGTATTATTGTTTGGACGATTACTACGTGTTTGGAGTATGGCGGACACCATAACTGGAAAAATTAATAGCTACCGTTCAACAGCATTCTATTTTATACGATCTTTTTCATTCTTAATACAAAAATCTTTAATCAGTATTTTTTTTGAAAACCTTTCAATTTCCTCCTCTTCTGCAAGCCCTAAAAGCAGTAGAGATTCTTCTTCCGAAGAACTGTGACTTTCACAAATAATTTTAGAGTTCTACTAATTATTGCGTTGGTGTGCACGCTATGAAATCTGCCCGCTGCCGCATCTAACGCATCGCTCCCGCTCCCGCAGTCCCGCGTCGGTCTGCGCATACCTTAAACTCGAAGAAATCAAAACTACCCCATAACTTTCACGTGAGGGGCCAGTGAGCAAAAATTGACTGGACAAATAAAGAAAAATAAATCGAATAAAGCACAATGTTCATTGAATTCCATGAATTCTTGTAGTTCCTTGAAAGGAATCATTGACGCGAAACAACTTTACTCCATTTATTTTTATGGAATTAAAATTATAATCGAAGTTGAAAAGTTGTGTTTATATGTCATACATGGTATTAAAATGCTCCAGATCAGTGTTTCAACTTTTTCAACTGAAAGTTTGGAATTATAATTGACATTCAACAGATGTTCTCGAATCGCCAGAGTTGTTTGCCTAGATGCCGCCTTGCGGTCCTTTTATTCATTTTTATACATAGCGTGAAGTAAATTATCATGTACTGTCGAACTTCCGAAGGTCGATTTATTCTTCAACGTCATTATATTGGGCGGGTATACTTAATCGTATCCACAAACCAGTCTATTGATTGACTTTTTCTTGATTGTAAGATGAAGACAAAAATTCTCAATGGGCTATGAAGGTAGGTAAATATATTTTCCAATTAGGGGTTTCATTATGAATAGCCCGGTATCTTGGCAGCTGTCTCTTTTGTAGCTGTCATATTTTGACATTTGACAAGTAGAAACTACGCCATTACTAACAATGGAACTCTACCCGATCCAAAAATGCATTGAAATTGTTCTAATTAACTACAAAATGGAAAAAATTTTGCAGTCACAGTTAGCAAACCTAAAGCCATTGGGGTCTTCGTGAAACACCTTCTCGGCCGGCAATAGTGAAACTGGTGGAAACATTTGAGCTGTAGGATATGTTCGTGATAAGAAGAATCAAAATCATTACATAACTCAAGAAAAACTGAGATTGTTGCTGGTGTAGTCCGTTTGTTGATTTTTCGTCGATCTTGAGAATTATTAAAGATGGAATTCCTGAAGTTATCGAGGAAATACCGAGGGAAATATAGCCGCAAATGAAAGGTCAAGGTCAAGGAGAATATCATGAAAAGGATGTGATGCTGCAACCTTAGCCGTGACTGCCATTTGAGTATCATCTTTTTCCATCGTTAATGGCATAACTCCTTTTTTACAATGAAATAAACATCCACCCACCGGAAAGTCCCTCCACATATGAGACCGTCTGAGGCCTGTTAGGGAGGTACAAATTGTTAAAGAATTGTTGAATGTTAGATTCCTTTTTGTTCAGTTAAATTGAATCAAAGTCATTTCAACTTTTGTTTTCATCGACTAGTAGCAACAACGTTACCCAAAAAAAAAGCATTTCATTTTCGATAAATATCTCATGTGGCGACAAGAAGCAATTAGACATGATGTCTGTGCCTAGCCGAAATTGTCGTCACAATACTCAATATAAATGAACCTGCATTCGTGTAACAATGGTCTATCGTGGTACAAAAGATACAAAAGAGAATATCTTTCCCCTACCCTAATTAGTGTGCAGGCACCATGATACTTGATACAACATAGAGAATAAGAAAAGGAAGAAGAAATTCACGGTGAACAATATGATTTTATGTTTGTAACCCAGGTATAAAACTCCAAAAATGAGTGTTCAGGGAGTGAGTTACGAGGTAATGACCACTTGAGTTAGGTAAAATGTTCAAGTGATGTACCACAATAAAGTTCTCGTCTATCGTTCATCAGTGTTTTAATAATCCCCACGAAAACGCTATACCCCGAACATATGAATATATTCGTTCTATCAGCAGGGCAGATATAGCAGGTCTTATTTTTTTGCTTTATTTTAATAACATTCTAGTTCATGATTGCTCATCATAGATTTATTTAAAAACTGCTACAAGGTACCTAATACAGCCCATGTACCTATCCTTGAGAATTATCATATCTTTCATTATTGAAGTATTTTCGACCGAAATTATAATTAATTAAAATTAAATAAAGTAGCAGGCGGTTTCCGAAATGAAGAAATCGAATTTTCATATCAAAACATGTTAAAAATTCAAGAGAATCGAAAAGTAAACTTCATTTAGTCGCTTGACATTCAATACAAAAACATCTTTCACTTCGATTTATAATTTCAGCTTTCCATATACATTTATTGCGTTCGCCCACTTGTTCATTCACCATAGATTGGGAACAGTTTTAAGTAAAAGCGTCGGCTGATACTGATCCTCGTTTCCCGGATTTTTATCAATTCAGTCCGAAGCATTGAAATCAATTTCTGTTTGAAACCTCGCATTTTCTACCTCGAATTCAGTTTCAATGACGCACTCGAGTGAACAGGAGCTCTGTTGATAATAATCTCCATTTCGGCAATAAAGCCTCTCGAAGCACCACCTCGAATTTCATCTGCTGCCATCTCCGATATCTATACCTTTTTCATCCACTTTCTCTCCTCGTTTTATCGACTGCTGACCATTCACTGGCTCTTCATCGTAATTATCCGCATTCATCGAAACCAAGTGTAATTTAAGTCTGTGTCCAAAAAACAAGCATTTCAATAATTAAGGTAGAATGAGTGAATCATTATTATGTTGTGCTAAAAAACAATGGAGAAAGTAATCGAATTTGAAAAAATTCGAGAGATGCAGTGACTTCGCGTCAGGAGCTGTTGAACGTTAACTCATTTATGCGCCTATTGCGCCGTTGGTGATCACTGAACAGTATGGAGGATGTATACATTTACATATAAATTATGTATAAGGTGTGATTCATAATGATCTCTGATTCTTTTTAGTTACATTATTGTAATTATGTTTATCAATTATTGATACCAGGTGGCCCATTTCAAAAGATCCACTAAAATAACTTTTGGGGGATAGTCTGGATCAATAAATATTTCAAATTAGAGTTTCTTAGTCTTCAGGGGGGGCATTGAACACAATATAATATATAACATTCAGTATGACTTTGGTGGTTGATTTCAATCTTAGAACATCAATAAGAGGAACGTAAATCGCCTTGTAACTGATGCATTTGTTTTGATGCCAACATTCATCACTCCTTGTGTGACGGGACACTATAGCAGTAGCGTAACATAATTTGATTAATTTCAAAATTATTAATTCATGCTCAAAAATAGTTTATAATGTGATTCATTCATACAAATTCTTTCGTGTTTCAAAAGGGTCAATGTTTTTCTCAGTAAAATGATTTAGCTATTGTAAAGTTTTGAAAAAAGGAGTCATGATGAAGCATTCAAATCAGTATTCTCCAGGCCTATTGCTCGCACACACAATCGGCTAGCTCGATTGTGATTGGTGACACTAAATTTCCATCTCTCTTGTATTTGGGATCGAGCACAAATGCTTACTTTCCGTTCCTTCTATCTATATTCTATGATTTCAAGGTAATTTCAAGGTCAAATAGATTTTCAATAGGGAATATACATTTTCGTTCGCAGAATATTAATCTTCTCGAAAGAATTACAAAATTTTGCCACTTTCGTTTTTTTTCCAAATGAATTTCTATGGGATATAAAGTGATAAGATCTTAACACTTGAGATGGTCAGAACCATTTGTTTTTGTATTTCGTATGAACATAGACAAAAATAGAAACAAATTTGCTTTTTGATTTCCTTTTCCTACCGCACACATGAGTTTTTATCGCAATAATAAAATCACACCTCATGTCGAATTTTGAAATTGTAACCACTGCAAAAAATGCGTTGATACATGTTATTTAAGATTTTGTGTAATTTCAAACAATTTTCTTTAGTACTATTTCTTCTCATTCATATATTTCTCATTATTAATTTTTCTGGTTAATTAATGCTCCTATCAACTATCTGATGTTTTGGACAGAGCATAGAACTGTGCATTGCTAAACATGGAAGAACTTGTGAACATTTAATTAGCTAAAATGTGCTATTGATTTAATCTTGGTTTGATTAATTTGATTACAAATTAATTTCTGATTTGTTATTCATCTCCATGAATACTCAATCGCTAGTGTGTACAGTTTTTCATCTTAACCATTCTAAGTATTACAACATTGCATAGCTCCACAACGATGCATTTAAGGGGGAAAAGTGAGTTTTTCACAAAGGATGATATTCCGCCAAGTAAAATGTATATTCCCTATTCAAAAATTCTGCTTGTCCTTGAAATCTAAGGCATGTCTGCATTCGATATCCACTGAAGACTGAAAAATAACTAAGAAGTTATTTCAGTGAATCTTTCAAAATGAGTCACCCTGTACGAATATAATGCAAACGCGTGCAGGTTTTCCACTAAATATAAAACTGTTTTTTCAGATATTCATCTTAAATTCGCTCCAATTGCGGAAATGCGATCTACATGTTTTATGAGTTTGAAATTGTTATTTCATATATCTATTCGACATTCGTATTTTCGAAATAATCAAGAACATACAATTTTGAACAGACATATTTACGGAAGCCCTAGTCGAATGCTATCCTGAAAGTCATCAGTACAGAATACTGTTCAAGATACATTACAATAATGCATATCAGGTTGTCCTTTGAAGGTGATGGAATTAATCGTCTGTTCAGCCTTTTTTGATAAGTGATAAGGAAGCAGAATATAACCCTCGCCTTCTTCGGCTCATATGTGCGGAATCTAAATCGCCATTGTAAGGTAAAGTTTTTTGTGCAAAAAGTGGGGAAAATTCAACTTTTCTCACGAGTGTGAAAGTTTCTGAAAAGCAAGTGCCACTATACTTTTCCCTTTTCCCACAACTACACAAATTCAATTAATAGAAGTAATTTACCTGATTCTATTCAAAATGGCTTTCGTTGACAGTATCTGTTCATTTCTTTCGTTTCCATGGCAACGACTTCTCAAAAGCCCAATTTCATTGGTCTACCAGCGTGGTGTGGGCAGAGTGCCTTGAGGAAAATATTTCTCACAGTGTGAGCAAAACATAGTTTTGAAATTCAGTAAGCTTTGAGATATATGCTACTTTTCATATTAGTTGTAGGCAAATAATATAGTTAATCATTGCGGATGTGATGCCAACTCCAACTCCAACAAACAGCGCGGGGAAGTTCAAATATCGATCACAGAAGTAATCTGGTGATTAAGCCTTATAATAATATTAAAGACCAGGAAACTGCACTGAGAGTGTTATACGATATAGAAGGAGCATTCAATAATACGCTGATTGATACGATGAGAAATAGAACCTATGGCTGTAGCTGGATTCAAGCTTATGACCATTTAATAGGGAGTCGTCTCCATGTCTAAGCGGCTAAGGGCCGGTATTATAAAAGTACGGTTGAACTGAAGGTCGCCCAACTGCTAATTGAGATTCAACCGACAGTTGAAACGCAGCGGGTATTATAAAGAATTTTTTTTGTCGGTTGTACGACCATCGGTTTCGGCTGATTTATTCTGGTTGGCTATACTGCTCGTTCAATTCTGATAGTTTTCTATTAGATTTCCTCTTCCGAATGCAGAAAGAAGAAAAAATTGATCATACTATATGCCTCAATGTCCATAACCTCAAAATTCTGCCTAATAGACATATTGAACATAATGAAATTAAATTCTCATGATAGTAATCTCTATATTAGAATAAAGGGCTTGGTTTGTGTGATTAGATAATTCGTGATGAGATAATTCGTTAAGTTATCGAGGACATAAGCCAAAATAGCAGCAAATGTGCGAATTGGCCACGGAAAGTTTTAGAAAAAGCATATAGTGCTTTAACCATAGCCGTCGCGGTCATTTGAATGAAATAAACATCGAGTGATTTGTCTCAAAGAATATTCGTTTTTTTTTTATATCGAAATGAAAACTCTTATTAGAAAACCGTTCATGCTTATAACCGTCTGAATTTTTTCAATTTCTCATTCGATTTCAATAATGATTTTTTTCACATGTCAAAATCTGAGATTCTGGTTGTTTCAAATAATAACAATCCATTATTCCACCGATAATTCGAGATTATAATGATAACACTGCTTTCTCATCAATAATACCTCGTTTATATTGTAACGTCAAAATTTTACTTTGAACTTTTCATTATTGACAGCTCAAAGTGCTTTGAGGTTTATTAAACAATGAACACAACCCGATTCAGTTCCATCACCCAAGAAAATATTGAACATTTAAATTGATGAAAAAAATAATTTTCTCAAATACAACTCGTTCTTCAAATTTCATCAGATAATTTTTTATTTCCATCACTCAAAGTTGTTTATTTGAGGCAAAAACATTCAAACAAACCAAATATAGATGAAATCACGACTCACGAGTCCGTTAGGACGAGTGATTTTATTAATAGGTTTGTTTCAATATTTTCGCCGAATAAACATGTTTTCATGGAGAAGCAAAACTATCGATGGAATTCGAAGCACTCGTGGTATTAAATTTTAAATTAGAATAACCATTCAGTTGGGGCGGTAAATGATCCTATAATTCAGCGATTCCAAATGAAGAATGTGCGGTATTCCCAGATTTTGCATTCTACTCGTTCGATGCTGCTGAAAATTGGTATGAATTCCAGGATAGGGAAGAAATTAGTTGCGTGCGATTTTTTGTATTATTTACACCATAAATGTATTGTTTCCGTTCTTGTTACAATCACTGTTCGGTTAATTATTATCGTTCTCCAAATATTTTCGCATTACTTAGGTTGATCCCTGAGTTATCACATGAATACAAATGATAAGAAGGTTAAACGTGGTATTCGACACAAACAACTATTAATTGAGAGACAACTTGTCTAGATGTCCGAGACGCATCAAGTAACTACGTTCAACCTAAAGCGGCGACACCGTAATATTTAAAAATACGCGATATGTATATTGATGGTATTTTCATTCGATATTCTTTTGGGCATTTACCTTGTGATGTTTAAACTAGGCGTTTTTCATGACCGAAGAAAATTGTTATCTACCGGAAGACAATGACGCGATGAGCGCTCGTTCATTCATACTCCAATTGCAATCTTGGAAACCACATCTGCCTATACCGGGTGTTCCAAGTTATCGTATACAGGCAATAATTTAGCTTATTTGACAAGATAATATAAAAATAAAAAATTGCTACGTATAACATCAAAAAACCTTCCCAATTATGTATAAAAATGGATCGTTCTTTTGACAGCTGTGTGCTACATATACCTCACTTTTCATTTTCAAAAGGCACCCCCTATATATTGTCAGTGGAAATTGCGTGTCATTCTTCCTGTAATACAATGATAGCACATACTTGGAATTTTTTTATTGATAACAACAAAAACATTAACATTTTGTGAAGTATGAATTGCAACCAAAATACCTACTTTGCAATTCGAAAAACGGAGAAACATTTGAAGCAAGTTTTTTATTATAAAAACATCGGTTTTTTTGGAACAAAAATTCATTTACTTTTCATAGTTTGCACAAACATGGGTGAAGGCATTTCATTTTTATAAGGATAATTAAATAACGTAAAAAAATAACGGAATATTAATTTTTTTGTTGTTATTACTGAAAAAACACCAAGTATATGCTATCGTTGTATTCCAAATAGAATGACACGCATTTTTCCCATACAATATACAGGGGTTGCCATTTGAAAATAAAAAGTGAGGGGTAGCTAGCACAGGGCGGTCAAATGTAAGACCCTTTTTTATACATAATTGGAAATGTACTTTGATGTTATTCAAAGCAATTTTTTTATTTGTTTATTATCCTATCAAATAAGCTAGATATTGATGACCGTAGACAATAACTTGGGACACCCGGTATAAGGTGTTAGTTAGACAATAATTTCAAAAACTATGAACTTCAGAAAAAAAAATTAAATAGAAATTGTTAGGTAACAAAGGTGACAGAAAAAGAAACATACTTTTTTCAATCTTGATTTTGAGTTCAAGGTTATTTCAAGGTCAACTTGAATTTTTAAATGGAAAGGTATATTTTCAAGTGCAGATTTTTATTCTTCATGAGAAAAGTAGTTCTGTTTGAAAATTTGTTTCATCGCATTTCAAATTATTGAACTGAATTTTATTTGAAGCGTTGGGAAAAATGGGAATTTCAGTAATGATAATTTTTTTTCAATTTCTAATCATTTCTGAATGATGACCTTGAACTTTGATACATTTATCAATTCTTTTGATTGATTCATTACATCGCTTTGCAACGATAGTCTTGCAACCGTTTAAATAAAATTTAGTCCATTATTTTGAAATTCTATGACAAAAACTGTCAAACAAAAATAACTACTTTTTTATGAAGAATAAGAATCTGCACTAAAAAATATACCTTTCTATTCGAAAAAATCAAGTTGATTTTGAGATAACCTCGACTTCACGTCACTTCTTTCCACATTCTTTCGATATTCTTTTTGAATTTTTCATGATTCGGATAATGCTACTAGCAAAAAATTTGTCAATGCAGAATTTGATCAAATCCACTGTCATTCAAATGTCTTCTTCTTCATCTTATGTTAAGGCTGAGCCTTGTACATTCCACTTTAAATCTCGGTGGATGTAGGCAACCAGGAGTCCTTCTAGCGTTTGGGGGGTCTGCTATTGAAATGTAAGAATTTTTTTCAATATTCTTGCTGAATATGCTATGGTTCTGAGGTCGATGTTAACACAAAGTTTGCGATGGTGATTCCATATTTATAGGATTTTTCAATATTTCGAAATGATTATGAAATGGCAACACTGCGTATTAGTTTTCAAACTATTTTTTGTGCAATAATCGTGGAAATATAAACGCTTCAAAAACTTTTGGAAATTGTTAAATTGTTTCATAAAAATCTGTGCTCATTTATGAATACTCCATAAGAATTCATGGTTCTTATTATGAGATCACCTTAAAATTGTCATTTCAAAACAATACTTAACATGTTGATTCTGCTTGTTTTGTGGTCTCAGAAATATTGGGAATGTTATTTCGATATTTATCTCAAATTTTCTATGCTCCTGGATGAAAACACAATTTTGCTCGACGCTTCAAACTGTTATTCTTCATCAAAATGAAACTTTTCATTTCGATCGAATTCTAACCATAGAGGCATTAAAGGTTGTTGATTATAGAAAATATGGTAATGCATATTATTCATAAACAGGGGACAACTATTGGAAAATATGTAACACCGAAGCAATTAGAGTAAAGAAGTTGCGATAGAATAGATTTTAATTGTACAATCGAGAAATTTCAAAATTCTGGCTAGTCAAATTCAGCTCTTATAAATTTTTCAAAATTTGATGATTTTTTGCCTGTAAAATGCATGGATCATACAGTCAAGCTAGGAGAAAAAACATTGGAAATTAATAAAATATAGTTTTTCATTTCATTGTGTCGAGCTAGGAGGGTTAAAACGTTTAAAATTTGTTTTTGTACAAATTTAACTGAACGTTTCCCTGCTCATACGTTTTGAAATATGTTGAATTCAAAAATCGAAAGAAAAAATTCGATCCTAATGCTGCAGACACAGGTAGAGGATTCGCCCACCAAAATGACAAGAACCATTTACATAATTTATTTAATAACTTTGAATCAAAACCTGCTCGTACCCGTTTTCATTTAAGCTTCCTCAAACGCAATACAGGCTTCCCTAATTGAATCACGTGCAGCTCATTTTATCCAATCATGTCTATATTGTTTTGTTTTCATTTGATATAAGTAGAAACTGCGCCTGTTCTGGTTATATTTTTATTTCCACTAGGAGAAAGAGTTCGATAACTATTAATTTGTGTATGCACTTTCCATTTAAAAGTACCATTGCAATGGTTTAGGTTAATTCAAAATAAAAAAAAAAGTTTTTGTGTGTTTTCACCTATTCAGTTATATACTTTCATTATATAGAAAGCAGCAATTTGATCTTCTTGTGTTCTTTCTAAAGATGAATGCGAATATTCGTACCGCATCTGAGCCTTGATCCTACCAATTTATTATTGATTGATAGTTTGATAATCGGAAGTACTGGTTATGGATTGATAGTCTGATAATCGGTAGTACCGATTATTAAACCATAAATCGATAATAAACAGGCCTAACACTACACTAATTTACCATTCATAAATTTTATTTGAATGTGAAGAATGCGAAGATTTTGATAGAGAACAATATGGTAGAATTTTAAGTGAAATGCTCCAAATCGAAAAGAATAAAGGCTCCCACAAACCAACGCGGTTTGCGGTAAATGCGAATATTCGTGCCGCATCTGAGTCTGGATCCTACTAATTCATTATCTATTGATGGTTTGATAATCGTAAGTAACGATTATCGATTGATACCGGTACTTCCGATTGTCATACCATCAATCTATAATAAATTAGTAGGATCCTACTAATTTATTATCGATTGGTGGTTTGATAATCGGAAGTACCGGTTATCGATTGATAGTTTGAAATTGATACGTAGCAAACTATAATAAAACAGCCCTAACACTAAACCAATTGACCACTTGCCATAATTTTATTTGGAGAATATAAAGTTGTTGGATAGGGAACAATATGGAAGAAATATAAATGAAATAGTCCAATTAAAAAAAAATAAAGGCTCCAACAAACCAAAGTGGCAAGTGTCAATATTCTTGCCGCATCTGAGTCTGGATCCTACTAATTTATAATCGATCAACTATCAATCGATAATAAATAATTAGGATCATACCGCATCTAAGTCCTACTAATTTATTATCGATTGATAGTTTGATAATAATCGGAAGTAACGATTATCGATAATAAATTAGTAGGATCCAGAGTTAGATGTGGTACGATCCTTCTGATTTATTATCGTTTATCAATCGATAATAATCGTTACTTACGATTATCAAACTATCAATAGATAATAAATTAGCAGATATTCAGATGCAGCACGAATATTCGCATTTGCCGCGTTGGTTTGTGAGATCCTTTATTCTTTTAGATTTGGACCATTTCACTTCTTTTTTTGCCATATTGTTCCCTATCCAAAATCTTTATATTATCCAAATCAAACTATGGCAATTATTGGTTTAGTGTTGGGACTCTTTTCTTATATTTCGCTACGTGTTAATTGCATATAGTACATCAGAGTAAGATTGGGTTGGGTTTGTATTTGCGCAAACATCGAAACATATGTCTTCTGTCATGTTTATGTTATCATATAACATTTCAATAACATGGAGAGGAGAGAAGAGGCACTACTCATTAATAACTCTTGTTTATCAGCTTAAGATAGAATTAGAACTGAAACATCTAAAATTGGAACAGACGAACCAAAAATCCCTACGTCACCTAATAAAGAATGTTTAAATAACCCAAGCGTACAGTTTGGAGAGATCGTGCATTGACTCAATATGAAATGAATAATAAGATTCTTCTTGCTATTTCATTCTAGAATTCAAAAAACAAAAATAACTGTCAAAAAACTATTGAGACTTTTCCTCAAAACATTCCAAATGGCTACCATTGAAAACTTGAAATCAAAATAAATTATTTTCAAAATGACTTCAAACCACAACTGAAATCTATTGGAAATTGGCATTGGAAAGCTTCAATCCTATATTCTTGAACATTGCATTGAAAAGCAAACCTTGGAAACCTACTGAATTGATTGATGGAAAAACCGTCTGTTCCTAGACCAATGAATACTAAAACAAAACATAATCAAAGACTATCCTCGCAGGAAATAGAATTCACGATCTAAAAATAAGCTCAATACTATACAACCTTGTTCCGCAAATTGATCTAGGAGTTCCAAAAGACATCATGTAAACATTCTGACACTTAAAATCGTTTAATAGGAGTGATGTGTCGCAAAAAAAGTGATCAAACGATAACGATGTTTTCATCAGGCTGAGCTTATCTGGATCAGGAACGAAATAATTCAAAAATGCCCCTGAAGATGTCTACGTTAGAACAGTCACGTACGGAGTCGCTGCTAAACGTTATGTAGATTGAAGCAGGACCCTAATATTAGAGGTTGAAGTTCAAAATTAATTTACTGTCAGTGTACAGACTGCTTCGGGTTTGAACATGTTAAATTATTCAGTTCCGAAGTTTTGACGGACTGAAAATTGAAAAAAAATTGGTGAAGAGAATTTACTAGGAATAATATATTTCTCTAATTCTGTGGCGAATCCGTTCATTCTGCCATACCTTGTAGAACAAGATTGTGTGAGAATATCTGAGATTAACCAGATTCATACAAATTTCGTGGTTATATTTTATTATTAAATGTTGGTACTCGGAACTCTCACTGATTCATTTATTATCTGACAAATTTGTTACTGAACAATATTCATGGAAATATTCCATTAAATAAAATTCTGTGAATTAGAGGAAATAATGTATAGTATTCGTGCAAAAGTCATATTCTAATACTCGTCCATTCAAAAACTCGTTTTTGAAGTTCGAACTCGTGGAGGAATATCTGCACCTTGTATTATTATAAATAACTATTCTGGTGGAGGGACTCCTTTCAGGATATGTCTTATTTTAGTGAGGACAATATGTCCATCCCTGCCAGCCACACTAAAAATAGGAGTAGGAAATGTCATCAGCTGTCATTAGTGTTCAAAAATTTCACAATATATCTGATATTGTTCACGCTCTAAGAATATTTGGTAAATTTAAAAGAAAAAAAGTTCCCTCATTCAAATTTATCCGTTTAGTTTTTTTGATTTTTCAAAAATTCAGGAATAATTAGAGCCACAAAGATTAAGAACATCATATTTAAAAAAAAAGCATAAAGCTGAAGTCAAGAAAATTCAACGTAAAAACGATGAAATTTTTTTTGTAGGCAGGAATCCCATTGAGAATCGAACGATATTTCACATATAAATAATTCAATTTGAATTATTTGACTTTATGAAAACCAATAGTTGCATATGATATTCTTATTCTTAAATTCTTGAATTTGGTTCAGTAAAATTCTATTTCAAAAATGATGCTGTAATACAGGGTGATTCACCGGGATGGCCTTTTAGACGTTTATAGAAAACTCATCATAATTTTGAGCTGAAAACATTGGGGATTGAGATAATGATCTTTCTCCCTAACATATTTTCAGATCTCTACAACTTCCGGTTATACTGGAAACAGACTATTACTTCCTCATTTCAAATAGCACACCCAGTATATTATTTTAGACAAAGGGTTTGCTTAAGTAAACCCCACTATTTTTGTCCGTAGAATCGACTGAAAAAATAAAAAATATAGGCTCTAATTTGAAAATCTTGAGTTTTGATGAATTTGAGTTGTCCAAGTTCATGATCTTCATATCAACATCCTGTACATTTTTGGTCCAAGCCGCAAACAGTCATATAATACTACGTATTTGCATAATCGAAAAAGAAAAAAAATTTTTCGAAAAAAGCTTTTTCTGCTGAAATATTCCAAAAAAATTGAGTCGTCATCTTCACCATTTTTTATAAGAATTGCAATAACTTTTTTTTTACCCAAGGTATGGCATATTGGCGAAATTGCCATCAAAAAAGCTGTCTTATGATGCAATAATAAACCAGGTGTGCCATTTGAAATAAGGAAGTAGAAGTCTGTTTCCGGTATAACCGGAAGTTGTAGAGATCTGAAAATATTTTAGGGAGGAAGATCATTATCTCAATCCCCAATATTTTAAGCTTAAAATTATGATTAGTTTTCCATAAACGTCTAATAGGCCATCCCGGTGAATGACCTGTATACATTTGAATGTTGTGGAAGTTTGAATTACATCTTTCATCCTTATTAATTGAATATTATGCATATTGACATAATTTGAATCGATCGAATAAGTTAGGAAATTTACGACAAAACTTCAAACTCTGTTCAAACTGTGTTCTATGGATATTCTATTAGTGCATCCAGCAGAAACTCGAATCAATTAGGCAGTAAGTTTTTTTCTATCAAAACCTGACTCAAACTATAGTTTCACGTTGCGTAACGATGAATCATACTGACACAGGTAACATTAAAAATGAGTAACGAAGAGATAATGAAGTTGTATTTCACCTGGCTATACATTCTTCAGAATTTTTCGATGACTAATTTAAACTTACGGTCAATATTTGGTATTGCGCAAATTATGATAACCGTAAAAGATATAAATCACCAAACACGATACATATAAGTTGGTGTTATCACCATGTTATTTCATTTAATGGAAATATTTTTTTACTTTGGTTGACAACTTAATGCCGCAAAATTTTTCCAGGTGAATTCCTTTTACTTAATACTTCAGACATTGGTGATGAATATAGAAAGTGATTCATCAAGATCTTGACAAAGTTATATCAATACATAGTCGTGTATTCTAAATGTTCATCCACCCAGATTTCAAAGAATAAGCGAGATACAGGGTGCTTACAGTAATGTTCGATGAATATTTTGTTGAGTGGGGTGAGTTTTATACGCGTCCTTTGAAATAGCGCTTTCTGACCACATTCTGGGAGTTTTTGGTAATCAATTTGAATATCCTATATAATTCTGAAAATTCCTTCAAAATTGCTTTAAAACCTGAAAAGTTCTTGATATTTATTCTTAGTTGCCGAATTGAATTCCACTATTTGAATGTTTTCAATTTTCTGTGAATTTTCATCAGATGTTCCTTCAAAAGGCTTCAATAAATCATCGAAGCTCGAAAGGTACTCTTCAGTTAATGCCTCGAAGGAAGTATAACACCATTACAGTGGAATAATGCAGACATTGTTAGTACAAAAAAAAGAGACGTAACAGATCTTATGAATTACAGACCAATCCGCTTCCCCAACCACAATACAAGCTGTTCACCAAAATACCATCGAAGCGATTGACAGATGAAGTAGACCCCTTTTTTCCAAGAGAACTGGCATCAGGATATTCAAAAATTATCGAACACATAGTAAAACAACGCTACGCCAAACGTCAGCATATCGACAGATCAAAGCACTGACAAATTCAATATCGACCACTGAGAGGTAAGATAAGGCGATACACTTTCACCTATAGTATATAACATTACTAGCAAGGTAAGAGGGTTTTTACTGGCGAATGGAGGATATAATTGACGAGCCGCAGGCGAGTCAGTTACCTCCTTGAGCCAGTAAAACTTGTTACCTTGCGTGTATTGTTTTATATTTTATTTGTTTCTCATTTGTAAAAAGGTTAGATAAATTCCAAAAAAAACTCAATAATTTGTCTCAAATGTCGTAAGCTATCATAGACAAAAAATTTATTGAAAAATATGACGTTTAGTTGTCATTTGCAGATTTCAAAAGATAATAGCGTTTTTCGGCAACCGTCCGGGAAGTGCTCACTTCCCGGACGCCTTTTCTCTGAGAAAGTAGCATTTCCCGGCCTAGTCCGGAAAGTACGTACTTCCCGGACTAGGCCGGAAAAGAATCATAGAATCCATAGCAACCGAGATAACGACTGACAGTTCATATGAAATTAGTTGTCAAAAATTTGCATGTTTTTTGATCGCAATCGCAATAAAATATGGAAAGCAGCAACGATAGTATTATTTTACATGGTTGCCGAAAAAATATTGTACGCAACACGCCCGAAAATGGTTTTTTTGGACTCACAGACTTCCAGGACTCGCTTACGCTCGTCCTGGAATTTTGTCTATTCGTCCAAAAAAACCCTATTTTCCGGACTTGTTACGTGAATTACTATTCTGAAACGAAAAAATGAGCGTTATAGGCCAAGGTATTAAGTAAAGAAGAGACTGAACAATTTTTTTTACATGCTCCTGACCAGTGGTTGCTGGCGAAAATTGTAACAATATTTGGGATTTTTGGATGTTGTCGATGTGACGAAATTCTCTCCTTGAACATGAATGATGTAGAAGATATGGGAAAATACGTTATTGTGACATTGCGGCAAACAAAAAATTTAACAACAAGAAGATTCACCATAACCGATGATGGCTGCAGCTTCAAGCCTTGCATGTTATACAGATTTTCTGAAAGAGTTGATACTGATGATGTTGAACCATCTGTTGACTCAGAAACTGCTGAACTCGAGGACTGCAGAACATTTGTACTCTCCTTACTACCAAATAATTTGCTAGACATTTCTACTAACTTGTAAAAATTTTGCAAGTTAACTGTCAGTTTTACAAGTTAGTGACTTGATAAAATAAACTTTCTTGATTAATATTGTGTTTTTGGAAACTGACGTTTACAAATGAGAAACAAATAAAATCATTTGTTGCATGAATGGAGACTGGAGAGGATGTTGATAAATATAAACTGGGGTACCACAAGAATGAACATCGACGGCGAATGGATAAGTCATCTATGTTTTGCAGATGATGTTGTTCTTATAACTGATAACATACAAGAAGAACAATTTATGCTGGATATGCTGAATGATGTCTTTGAAAAATTCGGTTTAAAAATAAGCATATCAGAGACTCAATACAGGATAAACTTGTTATTGAGAAGACCTCCAAAGGTTGAAAAACTTTGACTCAGAACAAGTGCATTTACACGAATAAGTAGGTCATGAAATTGACATCAGTAGAGATAACCAAACCCATGAAATTCAACAAAGAATTGGTTCGCAGTGGGCAGCATTCGGTAGACTCAGACATGAACTGAGATCTGATGTCCCAAAGTGCTAAAAGAGGCAGGTCTTCAATCAATGTGTTTTATCTGTTCTCACGTATGGAGCTAAGACACTTGACCAAAAATAACATCAGCAGAATCCATGGGATGCAAAGGAGAATGGGAAGGTCAATGCTAAGAGTTACTTTCAGGGATAGAATACCAAACCGAACCATAAGGAACTGAACAGGAGTAAGGGACGCAGTGGAGACTATTTTGCAGCTCAAATGGAACTTGGCTGGACCTGTGGCGAGAATGATCGATGGACAATGTACAAAAAGGTTTGTGGAGTGGGAACCAAGACAGGAGATCGACAAAAATAGTGGACGACCTCCTTGTCGGTGGATAGATGACATCAAAATAGTGACTGGAAACTGGGTTCAGGTGGACAAATATCAAATAAGATGACTACCATTAAGGGGATCTTTCGTTTTTAAAATACCATCTATCATTTTTTGTCAACAAAACCCGGGCCAAAAACCATTATAGTTCTTTCCTTTGTATAATAAATAACTATTCTTAAGTTGGACTGGCGGATCATTTCTCCATCAAGATATATTTGATACTACACATATACATATAATAATAACACAAATTACATATGCACAGCTTCCCATAAGGAGAATTAAATGTGATAATTATGAAACAAAATTGCTTATCATACTATTTTCTTCATCAGCCTGCTTTACAGTACGCTTTAAAATATTTATTCTCTAGAATATGGAGATTCACATTGTAAATTTACAGATTTTCGAATCGAATTTCGGAATCAAATACTTTTCAGATGATATATTATATTAATATATATCCATCTATCCATATAATAAATATCTTATGAAATGTCAGGAAAATACAGGAAGTACTTTCCAAAATGCAGCATTTTCAATTGAGTGTTTCAAATGATTCACAGAAATGCAATCAACAGTTGGCTTCATTCCAAAATGCAGAACTCTGAGATGCTACTGATTTTAAGAAATCATTTGAACACTGTTCATTTCAACGCTGTTCATGAATTCTGGAAACCTGAGATTTCCCAACTTCCGTTGAAGTGGATATTTTCAGTAAAAATAAGATGAAAATTTCAATCCGCATTTCTGAGAATACGAGGACTTCCCAGATTATACTCAGTCTATAAACAGCTTAATGAGGACAAACGTAGTGAGCGTGCATAAATATTAACTGTAAACAGTAATAGCCAATATTGACATTGCACTCGCACTGAAAATTCGCTAATAAATGAATCAGTTTCTTTTTTGAATTCTGGTAGTAAAGAATTACGACACCTCCGTTCCGTCACTTTCGCTAATTTTCAACGGTTCTCTTTAATGGGTCAAGGAAAATCGTAAACAGTGCGTCTGGAAGGTTGGTGTTATGTTCTCAATTGAATGCTTTGAAAGTAATCAGCAGGATGATTCATTTTCAGTAGTAATATCCCTAGGACATTGATAGACGTGATAATTTTATGACAATCCAAAGCTCGTTACTTGGTAACAGCCCGAAGCTGAGGGCTATTTGTCATAAAATTATGAGGCAGTTCTCAATGCCCGAGAGACTTCGGCGGAAAATTTTTTTGACAAAAAATTTATGACTTTATTAAAATTTAACTAAACATGAGATTCATTGCTGTTTTCTACTATAGATGATCTATTATCATTGCATCTCGGGCTGATTTAAATACTATATAGGTGAACGGGTCGATCATAATGTTATTACAGAACTTTTTTGCAAGAGTTTGCACAAAACGTTCTACATTGTCTTGACCGTTACTTCTTTATATTCGGTAGGGTCTCTTTTCCTCATATTGACCGCCCAATCTTTCAAGTATCAACGTCAAATCTTCTAAGCGCCTAAGTTTATTAAATTCATATTCTCGTTCGCAGCAAAAATTAATAAATATTCCCCAAATATATTCGTGACAGTAAGTTGTATTTGTGGGAATTTTTCTTCGATTAGTGCATTTAATCTTTGTAATACTTTGAACATACGCATTTCCAAAATGTGGCGTTTTGAAATTTATATAGAATGAAGTTGTCAAACTCAATCGTGTTGTCATAGTGATTGATAATTGCACTGAAAGCAAACTAGTTTGTTTTCTGATTTTTTTCCAACCCCAAATGAGTTTTTATCAAAATAATAAAATCTCAATTTACGCCGAATTTTGAAATTGTTACCTCTGCAAACAGATATATTTGTATGTACATAATTGTAAATTTTGGATTGAATGTTATATGAGACAACTTTCTTCAGTATTATTTTTCTTATTCATTTATTTCTCCTTATAATTTTTTCTGTTATCAGGTGTGTGAATAAGTCTTTCCCGTTTTTTGTAAGAGATGGCGCCACCAATACTGTGCGAGTATTTAATGGTTACATATGTCATAATCAAAGCTTATTCATCTGTCAACAATTCCACACTAACACATTAGTTGAAATTTTTTCGCATCATAAATTTTTGAAATCGTGAAAATGTCGAAATTTGAGCCGAGTCGACGTCATTTGCGGGAAGTTTCACTTTATTGGTTCAATTTGAAGAAATCTGCTGCCGAGGCGCATCGGTTGCTTCAGGAAGCTTATGGAGAAGGTTGTGTCGATGATTCAAGTGTTCGCGGATGGTTTCGACGCTTCAAAAGTGGCGATTTCGACGTGGAAGACAAGGAGCGTTCCGGGCGGCCGCAAATCTTTGAAGATCAAGAATTGGCGACTTTGCTTGATGAAGATTCGTGTCAAACGCAAGAAGAACTTGCTGAAGCATTTGGAGTTGACCGAACAACCATTTCCAAGCGTTTGAAAGCCATGGGAATGATCCAAAAGCAAGGAAATTGGGTGCCGTACGAACTGAAGCTGAGAGACGTCGAACGGCGTTTTTTCACTTGCGAACAGCTGCTTCAGCGACATAAAAGAAAGGGTTTTCTGCATCGTATCGTGACTGGCGATGAAAAGTGGATCCGTTACGATAATCCGAAGCGAAGAAAATCATGGGGACTACCCGGCCATGCATCATCATCGACGGCCAAGCCAAATATTCATGGCGCCAAGCTCATACTCTGTATATGGTGGGATCAGCTAGGTGTGGTTTACTATGAGCTTCTGAAACCGAATGAAAGGATCACAGGCGAGGTCTATCGACGACAATTGATGCGTTTGAGCCGCGCACTGCGAGAAAAACGGCCACAATACTCCGACAGGCACGACAAAGTTATTTTGCAACATGACAATGCTCGCCCACATGTTGCACAGCCGGTGAAAACATACTTAGAAACGCTCAAATGGGAAGTCCTACCCCACCCGCCGTATAGTCCAGACATTGCTCCGTCTGATTACCATCTCTTCAGATCGATGACGCATGGCCTGGCTGACCAGCACTTCCATTCCTACGAGGAAGTCAAAAAATGGGTGGATGACTGGATAGAGGCCAAACCGCTCGAATTTTTTCGCAACGGGATTCGTATGTTGCCAGAAAGATGGGGAAAAGTTGTAGCTAGCGATGGCCAATACTTTCAATAATTCATTTGTAATCATTTTTTCACAATAAAGGCTCAAAATTTGAAAAAAAACGGGAAAGACTTATTCACACACCTGATAATAAATGCTTTTATGAACCATCTAAAGCTATGATCAGAGGTTAGAACTGTGAATTGCTAATCATGGCGAAAATTTCGAACATTTATTTAGGCGGAATAATTTCGTTTGCTTCTTACAATGAAAAAAAATATTGTTGACTTGTTTTGTCTTGTCAGTACTAATTTCTTCGAATATGCTCAATAGTTTATGTGTACAAAATTTCATCATAACTGTTCTAAGCATAAAACTTAAAACCAAAGCACATTTCCCCACAAAGATTTATTTTATTCCAAAAAGAAGAGAGACAAAATATTCCTATTTTTTTTTCAAAAAATAAGATTCGACAGAGACAAATGTTTCTTTCCTATTGAAAAAATATACTTGATCTTGGAATCAAACTGATTCAATGTCTGCCTTAAGACTGAGAAACGTTTTTTTTGAAACATTTTTTGATCCAAGCTTTTTCCAAGATGTTATTTCAGTGGATCTTTTGAAATGGGTCATCCTGTATATTGACTAGACCGATGTCCTTGAACAAAACATAATAATAAACCCAAAAAAACTAGCCAAAGTTTTTATAACGCTTTCATATGAAAATTAGTTAATCAAGTAAAGTGGTTAAAAGTATGGTGCCACTTTGGATTAAGCGGATTGGGAGCTCCAAATAATCTATTTAATTTTTTGACGGGAAGCCCTCTGCGCCCTTAAGGCCTAGTGCCCGGGTGGTCCATAACCTCTACACCCCAGCTATAGCACTGCCACGATGTTCATTTAACTATTGAACTGAATATTTTTCGATTGTATTCATTTCATGATTGTATCCCAATATACTCGTAAATAGAACAATCATAGAAATAAGTAGTTACTGACATATTTCAATGAATTATTATATAACTTTGAAAAATACTTTTTTCGCGAATATTCAATTTTATTCAACTGAAGTCCAAAATAACCCAAGACGGTGTTTCACTGAACTTGAGAAATTCTACATCTTCGATTTTTGAGAATATTTCTACAGCTCATTTTCCCACAAAAAATTATTTCTTTTTATGAGAAAAAACGTTTTTATAAAAAAAACAGTGTCATTTCTTTGGTTCAATTTCAATACTGATAGTACTCACTTTGAGAGATGCCATATCGGAAACTGATCTGTGCGTTTGGATGGTCTCGAGTTGATCTAAGCACCAATCCAGTTCTTCCATCGTTTCCATAGCCATTTTCATGTATGCATCTTCTGTAATAATCAAAATTGATATTTAATCACCAACCGAAAGTATATTTTGAATTGATGGTAAGTAATCTAGTAAAAATGATATGTATTGAGATTTTTAGACGAAATATAATTTTTATAGAAGGGTGCTCCAAAAACATAATGTGTTTTGTTTCAACTGAAGTATCATGCTCTTATTGAGAAACACATAGACTTCTGCAAGACATTCAATTAAATCATTAAATCAATTGAGAATGATAGTAATGAAATTGATTATTAATATCAATATTCATTCTGTTTCATGCGGCTCTAGATCCTGTGGTAATTTTCACCATAACACAGAATATGTGTTTATATCGCGATGAATAGATAAGGTTTTGATCTGCAAATAAGGTTTAGGATTCGTTTTTAAATAGGGAATTTTTGAAAAATTTTGATATACTGTTGTAACTTTTATTAAACTTCATTCAACTTTTATTATTTTGATGACCTTCAGTTTTTTTCGGTCTTGTAACACTCTTGTCACCAGAAAAGATCTAGATTAGTGCACACCGAATAATAAAGAAATCTTTAGTCTCGAGAAAATTTGGCATTTGACCGTAACATTAGAAAAATATAAGGGGAACAATATTTGAAGATCTTACAAGCTGTCTTTATACCGGTACTGAACTTTAATGACGATTTCAAAGAAATTTGGCTTCAGCAAGATGAATGCTCTGCTTATAATACATTTAGTTTTAGAATTTTTGAACATAACTTTCCCTGATGCCGCATTTGCTTTAGAGTATTATAACCTGGTCGGTAAGGTCACTGGATTTAACTCCACTCGACTTTTTTTGGTGGGGTTACATGACAAAAAATTTACATGAGAGGCCTGAAAATTCAGAAAAGCTGAGTCCAAATATATTCGACGTAGAAAGTTCGGTAACACCAGCGGTGTTATTGAATGTGGGAGTTTAATAAGTCTCAGTTATTGCGATGCTCAAGGGGTAAATATTTTTCGAGCACAGACTTTGATCATTTAATTCAAATTGATTTCTCAGAATACAATTGTTGTCTAGATATTGATGATGGACTATTTGTTAGATAGTTTATTGGGCTATTTCCATCATCTGCGCGGTTGGATGTTTCTGTTTTCCTGTTTCTCGGAATATGTTTATCATGATGTCTTTGATATTTAGAATAACAATTTTTGGCTGTTGCATCGTATTCTCGAATCAACATGATCATCGCGAAAACATCGCAAAATATGAGAATACATATTTCTTGTTTTCTACAAAATAATGACTCAGAATTCAGATAATCTAGACAAATTTATTTCGAACACTTCTACTTGTATTCCTCTTTCCTCGAAGCGATGTTAGAATAGTTATTTATAATACAAGTGCAGAAGGCATTGATATTCTTCCACGAGTTCAAAATTCAAAAACGAGCCACGAAGTGGCGAGTTTTGGAATGAACGAGTGGTAGAATGAGCCTTCTGTACGAGTATTATACATTATTTTCTCTAATTCATTGCATTTTCATAGAAATTAATGAAATATTTCCATAAATATATTTTAGTGATTTTTGCATTGAAAAATGTTGGTTGGCAGAACTGATTTCTTTAAGGCAAATTGATGAATTGACAGATAAAGCCGTGGCGGAAAGTTCGGAGTACCAACATAGAATAATAAAATATAACCATGAAAACTGTGCGTTTCTGATATATTCTCGCACGATTTTGTTCTACAAGATGTGGAAGAATGAACGAAATAACCACAGAATTAGAGAAAGGAATTTTTGAAATGATCGCATCGTACTGTCATCATTTGACTAATGGGATTTTATATCTTCTTCCTCATCATAGACACACATCGTCATAAGTCTTGGACCTCCTTCTCAACTCTCAACTTATGAATGTAACATGACAATTTTTTGTATGTGGAATCTTCACTTTATCATTTGAATGAGAACAATAAACCAGCAAAAATGTTTCTTGTTCGGGAGAATGCAAGTGTATTCGAAGTTTATCAGTTTTCAGCGAAGAATGAGAGTTGAATCTTGTGTTGTAAATTCCGGGACATCCAATTTCTCAGTTTGATCGGGCAAGAAAAGTAACCCTACATCAAGGAGTTTTGTTGAACCATGCAACGTTTGAATATTTCACGGAATTCAGTAAGGCGCATAGTGGCATTTTCCTGGAAACCGCCAGCGTTCCCCGGAGACTGGTGTCTGGTCGACCCAGAGTAACATCTGCAAGGTAATACCATTATACGCAAATTTTACGCGAAGGAATCGAACGTTATCTGTAACATCCCTTCGAAGTTATTTTTTAAGGAACTATAGACGGGTAGTCTCAACCAGTATAGTATATCCAAAGTCAATTGAACTAGTCCCTAAAAACGCTTGGCCAGATGTCCCTTTGAAGTGGATACCGCGATCCGCTAAATACCGCGGTTTATTTGAAAGTATTGTTAGAAAATGAATTCAGTGGCCCCAAAGGAATTTCTGGAAACTCGGACAACCCTTGTGTTGCGTCAAGTGAATTTCACACAAACTTTACGGACAGTTGAATATTCACAAAGATGCATTTAGGTCGAAAAGCCAACCCCTGCAGGTATCAGCGAGGGCTAAAAATAGAACTGGCACACATCCTCGGCGCCACGTAGACGCCACACATGGTCATCATCTTAGGGCAAGGAACAAAGGAACAAAGACGTGGACCAATCAGGGACCTGGATGGCGCTTTGGTATGCAGAATCCAAGGCGACGATTAACATCCCCAGGAAATTGGGGTATCATATACCAGTACGCTCGTAGCTGTTACCTTGTAAACATATAACTTGTACAGCCAAATTCATTATATTAGTTAAGAAATCCGGTGTTTCATTATCCCAATTTAATAGAATTATAGTTGATCGATTCAACCAATACACCTTGTATAATCCAAATAATCTGGCTTCCTCCAAGTGACTTTGGATATACTATACCATAAGGAGACGGTTGCATTCCTCAAATTTAAGGGAAAAAAGACCTTCAAGAGTACTTTGCCTATCACTTGGACATCGAGCTACCCGTCGGCAATGAGCAGAACACCACCAAAAGGGCTTCCACCACAATGGCGCATAGTACTTTTTTCGGCCGAGTCATGATTCAGTTCACAAAGTGCTAGCCGACTAGAAAGGGTTCAGGCCTCAGAGGAAAGAAAAGATAGAGGTGCCTTATAGCATTTGTTGACATCGCTATAACATTTTTGTTTACAAACACTTATAATGTACTGCGTTGCCATTCTGAGGAAGAAGTAGTCTTTTCTCCGTTCTGTGGCAAAGATGTTTTGCGAATATTCTGAGGATTTGGCAACACGGTTCTGTTGTTGTTATTGCACGTGTTAACTAGAGGTGCGTTAAGGGTTAACTGTTCATTTTAATTTCACGTTTGTAATCGGCGTTATTTCATACAAGTTTGTGAATTTTAAGTTACATATTGTTAATTTTAATCATGGTAAATACTCGAAAAACATGTATAGTGTGTAAAACATCGGAAATAAAAACCTAACCTATCATGGTTAAGTTCACGTTTTGAGTCCATAGGCGTAGAATATATCTCGTCTATGGCGTAGTATTTGTGAGATATCGAAAACTTAATTCAATGCTAACATTTGTAGGTTTCCTTCAAATAGAGAATTTAGCAAAATATGGTGCCACGTATTAATATTGCAAATGAACAATTTGCCGAAATATGCATATGTTTGTTCCAAACATTTCAGCACTAAAAATTTAATAAGAGGCAGTAAGAGAACCATTGACTACGCCACTGATATGTTTACCGCTCCTCTAGTTGTCAATTTTGAAGGTTTGTTGTTGTCCTATCTCACTTTATCATCATACTGTTGCAATTGATTACAATACACCGCTATTTACTTCTAAGGGCACCTCTATCTTTTCTTTCCTCTGAGGTTCAGGCAGACTACAGCGACTCAATTTCCCCCGGGAAGTTGTTCCCTTTCAGGCGAACGAGCTGAGGTTTAATGTTCGGTCACCATACCACTCTTATTATCATTGAACGAACAATTACTGGTGCCATCATTGAAAAAAATCAATGGAACTAATAATTTTTTCTCTGCGCAATGAATTTGGGGATAATTTCATTTATGAGGATGATAACGTCCCACCACACCGCAAACGAAAGGTTCAAAACATTCTTCAAGAGAACAATATCTAGAGAATGAACTGGCCAGCAAACTCACCAGACATGAATCTGATTGAGCACGTATGGGATTACTTAGGGAGAGCAATATCCAATAGAATGGAGATTAGCCCTTCAGGAAGAATGAAAAGATATGCCTGAAAATTTCATTAATGACTTGATTCGTGGGAAGCATAGGCGTCATGGGGAGTTGATTGAAAGAAGAGGTGGTTATACGGACTATTGAATTTGGATTCAGTTATAGGAAATCAAAAATAAATAATCGATAAACTTTGAATTTTTCTCATTTTTCCTATGTTGTCTCATCCTGCATAAAGCAAAGAGTAAGAAAGAAAGATTCTCTATCAAATATTGCAGTTGAAATAGAGGAAAATATTCACCTCATTTCCAGAACATAGATTGTTTATTTCTTTAGAAATGTAAAAATAGGATTCCAAAATAGGAAGTAACCTTCAACAAATTTCATTCAATAATGAAAATTTTATGTTTCATTGACAAATTCCGAAATTTCTCAATTAATCGTATAATTCAATTTTAAATTTTATTCGACACTTCAACGAATCAATTACGTTGTTTATAATGAATGAATGTAATAATAATTGGCATATTGAGAGAACATCGCCACCATGTATCATGAAACCAAACAATATTTCTCTAAACCGGAATATTCCGATTCGAATTCCCCCAATGAATTAATATTAAATCAAAAAACCAGCGTTTTGTATCCCGAAACAAACACATATTAATTTGAATCCGATTGTGCCACGCACGTACATTGGCAGCTTTGACGATTCAACTGGTTTTACAAATGGAAAGATGAAAGGCTGGCTTCAAGTGTAAACATGTATCTCTCGCTGAACATTCCGCATTCAAATAATATTGAAAATAGGATTTCCACATAGGTCCTATTTATCGGAAACCTAATTGAAATCGATCGGCAGAACATTGGAATGAATTTCATAAATTGATAATAATGTTTTCATATGGAAACTATTACAATAATGTATTTATATTTAAGTAATTGTAATTATTGAGCGTTCGTTCTATGAATTCAGATCGCTCTATCGTTTCATCATGATATTTGTGATTTTCGAATTTTGACGAATCCATCCTGATAATTTGGAGGGTTTTCCAATAAGAGGTTTCAATTTTAAATAGATTAGAGTATTTTTCAAGAGAAATCAATGGATGTTCATTTCATTATGAAGGGAACGGTTTTCCATTAATGATGGAAAACGCTACGGCTACAGTTATAGTACCATATCCTTTTCATGAAATTTTCCATGACTAATTCGCACATTTGCGGATGAATGTCCTCCATAACTTCTCGAATTTCATCTTTAAGGTCTTGAATCTAATGGGGAAAATTGATATAGACCTTATTTTCCACGTGTCCCCAAAGAAAAAAATTAAAGGTGTTAAATAGGTTTGAAGTGGCAAATTGTGATAATCTCTTCAAGAAATAACACGGCCAGCAAACATTCCTGTGAAATTGCGATTAATTAATTAATTGCAGCTTTGTAGCGCAATACATTCACCGTTACAGTTACACCAGCCTCATTAATTATATGTACTTGAACCTCACTTATTTGAAATGAGGCTGGTGCAACAACACTAGTCCAAAAACCAACAGTAACACTTGTAGGAAAGGAGACAGCTTCAAAAGTGACCGCTACCCAGATAGCAGACTATTTAAACCTCTTATTGGAAAACCCTTTATCATTACCGTCCGCATGGCTGGTTGTCCTTAAGAGGGATTATTTTATTTATTTCAGAAATACGGGATACAAACAGAACAAGTCCAAAATAGTATCCACAAAATAAAAAAAACATATTTTTAGTTAACAGCTATTATAGAATATTCATAAGACACATATATAGGTACAATGTTTTTAAGACGAAGAAAAAAAAAAACATATGATAGTCAATCGATTCTACACAATCAATAGTTTATCTTTAAATGTTTTCAAGGAGATATCATGGAGGTTCATAATAATAATATAGATCATAATAATTACAGATTTTTTGACAATTTATTTTGGATTTTTTGCAGTCTATTGATGTATAAATCAGGTTCCAAATGGCGGAGGCATAACTGAGCTTGCTGTGAATGTCTTCATTCACTAGCATCGGATTTTCATTCTAGCCTTGATACGGGATGAACTATTCTTCATTGTGATATTTCATTTCATTTGTTGGCATCATTTTTAAGTGTTTTCAAATCGATGAAAAGCTGAATAGCCACCACCATATAAGTTACAAAATGGCGAATGCACCGGTATTAGTAATTCCTATTGAAACCCTAATTTCTCTTTTCAATGAGCAGCCTGAAGATAAAAAATTGATATAATTCCATATGTTCCATTCAAACTTACAGCTGGAATTATATTGTCTTGCAGAAAGCGAAAACAATCTAGGAGACCATAAGTTGAATTTAATAGATCTGAACTGTTAGAGTTCTCTGACTGATTTCAACAGATTGTGATTTTGGTCAGTAATAGATAAGGCTAAATACATTCATAGGTTTTTGACTTTTCATTTATATTAGAGAACCGAAATAAATAATCCGAATGGATATATCTATTCTGCAATTGCATCCCTGGAGAACACACATAGCTATGTACAGTCTAACGGTCTCCAAGAGCGCAACTGACTTATGAATGATGAGCACTCGAAAGCTCCCAACTCTAACTACGAGTTGATTTTTCAGAAGACAATCTATTGTTTCTAAAGAAATTATTAGCATAACCAGCGCATCCTCCATTTTGCAACAGCTCATCATAGACATAAGAATAAGGACTGGGTATAACCTAGAGAGAGACAAACTATTGATATTTCTGTATTGTGACAAGGATATAATAGATAATGAGAAAACATTACTACGGGTTTTGTTGTAATTCTTGATCATATCGTAGATCAACTAAAAAACAATTTTAAATATGTCTGCTTCAAATGCAGCTTATAATTGTGTTGTTAGATCTAAAAAGGGGCAGGCGTGAAATTTCATTGATAAGTTATCATGAAGTGATGAAATAACGTTTATTTCATTGAATATTTTCACAGGTTTCCGGAAAATTAAACTTGAGAAACAACTGGGGGATGTAATCAGGAGGAAAGAATACAAACCTTCTGCAACAACCGTAATATGTAATCACTTCAAAAGAGATGACTTTTATATTAATCCGCTAAATACCTATATGGAACTGCAGTTTTGAAGGAGCCTTACAATTATGATATTGAGAAAATGTGTTACTACAACAATAATCAATCCTACCGTTTATAGATCGAGAGTAATGAATTTTTGACCATTTTGTTCGATTTTCGAAGCGAATAAGCCTGGATTCGAATCCCTCCGTCAGATGCTTGAATATTTAATGAACGGAGAAAACAGGCGGTACCCCTTTTTAAGAAGAAGAAGAAGAAAATACTAAAATGAAACCTCATATAAAATTTCCAGTACTTTTTTACATCGCCAGAGTACAGAGAGATGAATATTTTTGAAACGTAACACTGAAATATCTTCCATAGATAAGAAAATACAACTTCGAACCCAATAACGCTCACGTTTTTCCTCAGTTTATCACAAATTTTGGATTCGCTAAAGTTCAATTAAACTTGTATCTGCATGATATCGAACATAAATTGAACTATCTATAATATTAATCATATACTGAACTTTCTTAAAACTCTGGAATAGAAAATTTTTTTTTTTTCAAATAGGGCTCAACGAAATTCGATTTTTTCTGAAAGATTTCATCAGAATCTGTCCCATACAGTTCCTAAATATGATTCATTGACCAATTTATCAACCGAATAACTCAATATTTATCTGAAAAAAAAGAAGGAAACGAGTTATTCCCGCTCCCAATTCGTATCTTTTGATATTATTCCACCTTTCACAAAATCTCTCTCTTTGATAGTCCGCAAAGCGTTGAGAGTAGAAGTCACGAGAGAGGACCAGTTCATTTTATAACAGTTCTTTGCCTCTCACATAGTCCTCACTACTTACCCTCTTATTAATTAGAATTTTTATTCTTACTTTCACTTTTATTCATTGGCTAGTGACTTCTTTATGAAATTAAGTGTGAAGCCTAGGCGAAAATTGTGGAATTTCCTCAAAATGTGAATTGAGATCATCATAAAAAATCATTCAAAAGTGATGTGGGTCCAAAGTAGGGCTGGGACTTTTTCCCTTTTTGTATTCGAATATTCATCCATAAATTTATTCGAATAATTCATTCAAACAAATATTTATACTTGATTATTCATGAGTAGTCATGAATATTCAACTATTCGTTGATTATTCAGTGATTATTCAATGATTATTCAGCGATTATTCAATGATTATTCAGTGATTATTCAATGATTATTCAATGATTATTCAGTGATTATTCAATGAATATTGAGTCAATATTCAGTGATTGAACTCATGTTTTAATGAACCAATAAAATCCGAGCGTTTTGATGAGTGAATATACTCTTTGCGACGTGGTATAATCGTTTTGGTGTTTTGCCTTTCGCCATAAACGCTCTATTAGTGTGACGTCACACACCGCCATTTTTGGTTCTCCTGTCAGTGTTCGGAATCCAAACAAATAAATTGTCATTCAAATTAGTACGGTCTCGTTGAAGGAATTGGCTTATTTTCATGAATGTCTAGAAATAGCAATGCATACGGAATAGGAAGGCAAGGTTACATTTTCGAATGTAGAATTATTATTAAAACTCTTTATTGGTAAATTCATATGTTTGTATCTTATATTCCATTTTTATATTTTTTCATTGATGAAATCCAAATTTTATTAATTTTTCTTTGGGTGAATACCTTTTTATACTACTATCAAATGAATAATTTTAATTCAATTGTATCCATCAATATCAATATTAAGTAATTTCCAGTAATTTTAATATTAATAAAACGATTTGTCCGTAGTGGATCACAAAACCTTGTTTTAATCATTCCTGAATAGTGGGTCAAGTGATCATTCAAACTTTCATTCGTAACTTCATAAATATCCAACTACTCACTGAATAGAAAACTATTCACTGAATAATCAGTGAATACTCAACTATTCACTGATTATTCATAAATAGAAAAGTAGTCATTGATTATTCAACTATTCAGTGAATACTCGACTATTCACTGATTATTCATGAATAGAAAAGTAGTCATTGATTATTCAACTATTCAGTGAATACTCGACTATTCACTGATTATTCATGAATAGAAAAGTAGTCAGTGAATATTCATGATTATTCGAATAATGCAAAATGCAATTATTCGAATAATTATTCAATGATTATTCGAATATTCAAATCATTCATTCATGATTCCCAGCCCTAGTCCAAAGCATCAGATTCAGTAGGAAATTTTTGTCGCAAGCCTCAATAATTGCTCGATTGCGTTCTCATCTTCCAAATATACTTATAAAACCGCCTCAATAATGTGAAAATTTGTTCTCATTGCTGGTAAGGTATAAGGGTTTGCAGGGCATATGACAATCGAGAATTTTGTGAAAATATTTAAGCTCGATATACTCAAACTACCACAAAAAACAGGTTTTGGAAAAATCTGGTAACTGTTTGAAATCTAAACTAACTCATTAATAATTTTATTGAATTTATGACTTAATCAGTCGGCATCTTCTACGCAGAATCAAGCACAAAAATAAAAAAATCAGGACGTAATCGACACGAGCCTGAATTCTATAAATTTTGACAATATTTCAAGGTCAGTACTCCTTGTGTTATTGAAGAAATAGGGGATAGTTTGAAGTCTAATGAACATCGCCCAACAGAAAGTTGAAACACTCTCAAAACAGATCTAATTAGTGAGTATTTATTGTTTCTACAGAAACTACTAGGGAAACCAGCGCATCCTCCATTTTGTAACATTTCATATAGTCGTGACTACTTACCCTTTCATTGCAATTTATTTTTCATTCTTAGTTTTACCTTCATTGCCTAATGACTTTTTTTCTGTAATGAAGACTAGAAAATACCGAAATTACGCATAGTTTTTAAAGATTCTTTCTTTTTTGCTTTGGGTTTTCTTCGATATTCTGCTCAAGTTGCAGTGGTTCTGACGAAGCTTTGAATGGGATATTTCAATCATAAAGACTACCCAGCCAACATTAAAGTCGGGTCTGTCTGAATGTGAATCTATTCTTGAAAAACACTTGTCTGAATTATGTCGTCATAGCAATAAATAATGAAAAACCTTTTTCAGTCCATTATTGAATAAGATATGAATTTGCCACGTGCAATTCTACTCAAACTTCCGAGCCAACTAACCGCTGAAGCGCCACATCTGATCCTACCCTCCAATTAACAGAATTTCTTCATCGCTTGCGAAGCTTCCATCAATTTTTAATCGGTCGCTCATTCGGACCATATTTCTACAGTCTCCAAGATTCTCGGTGTACCGGTTTGGCTCTTTCTCCTTTCTGTGAAAGGATCTTGAAAATATCAGACGCTAATCCGTTGAGTATAATCAAAATCATTAAGCACAAAAGTAAGATTGAAATATTCCAGATTGAGCAAATTTAGTATTTCATTATGAAAACCCACTCCGAATCAGAGATCCTATCAACCTACGCCAAGAGCTCAAAAGCCTTTTGAATGCGGGGGGGGGGGAATCTAATATCGATATCAAGTATGTATCTGTTATTCCGTTCATTATTCCAGTTCTTGTTCCTCTGAACTCTAAACCGACACTCGTTCTCTGACTTCCGAGTATCTCGAACTTATCGCATATTTATATGAATGACTGTAAATAAATGCGAAGAACTTGAATACATGATCCCTCGATAAAAAGAAGTAGGGTAGGTTCATATGAATTTTTTTCGAAATCGGCCGCTTTCTCAAGATAGAGCCTACAAAAGCCGTTGTCGAATTGATGGTTTTTAATTTTTTTTACGGATTCTAAAAAGGCCTGAGTCATAAAACTCTACATCATATGAAGCTCTAAGTAGATGTTGCTCACACAAAATTTTTCGATAACATAACTTTATTATTAGTGGTTGAAAATAACAAGATCTTCTACAAAACGGAAAGGTTGATCGGGTATTTAGTCAACTGAAATAATTTTAGCTCTTTATTGTTTCAGCCAATCTTTCCAATAATATCTTATCCTTCTTCAGGGCTACTGAAAATCACAAATGTTGTAAAAAACATACAGAAATCAGTGTAATAAAACTTACATCAATGTGAGACTCAAATATTAAAAATATTATAATCTCTATATACAATATGAAAGGAATAATCTCTATTTTGCTGAATATTAATAACTAAAATATATAATAAGTGAAAACTCAAAATACATATGAACGAATAATGCCAAAAGGTTAAAAACATAGAAAAACACAAAGACAAGACAAGCCTTGCACTTTGGGTAAATATATATTCTCAAAAATGAAGGACAAAACACCAACAGGCAACAAGTCTGGAATAATTTACTCCACAGATTGCATGGAATGTAATAAGCCATAACCGGCAGAAATTTGAAGACTCGAATAAAAGAACATGTTAGAGATTGTACAAGAGGGATACAAACCACCGGGTTATGAAAACATATATATGAAACCGGTCATACTATGAAATTCTCAGATGCTAGGTGTTTAAGATCTGAGCGAAACAAATATAAGCGAGAGTTTTTGGAGGCGGTTGAAATCATGAGCCATGAAACAAACTTGAATATCAATTCAGATTTTCATGGTATTATTTATTGTATTATCGTCGAATTGATTAATATGGGTAAGATTAGATGATTCTCCCACTATAAAACACCTACTGCTTCCTCATTTTGTGACGTCACTCGTCCTCTTTTGTCATTCCTTTCTGTGCCTCTTGTCTTTGTGTTTTTCTATGTTTTTAACCTTTCGACATTATTCGTTCATATGACTTTTGTTTTTTTGACTTAATGTATATATTTCAATTATTAAGCAAAATAGAGATTTTTCCTTACATATTGTATATGGAGATTATAGTATTTTCAACATTTAAGTTTCACATTGATGTAAGTTTTATTACACTGTATGTTTTTTACAACATTTTGTAATTTTTAGTAGCCCTGAAGATAACGACGATATTATCCGAAAGCTTGGCTGAAACAATCAAAAGCTAAAATTATTTTAGTTGACTACATACCTTCTTCTTCTTTCCCTTACGTTAGGACCAAGGTCCTGTGTTTGCATCAATGGTTTTCCAGGCGGAGTTGGGATGATGAAGACCAGCTTTCATATCATCTTATAGGTGGTCGTCCAGGTAGTCTAGGAGTTTTGAGCCTTTTTTCTTCTGCTATCTCACCTGATCAACCTTTCCGTTTCAAATCAGAAATTTTTAGTTGAGATTTACAACTATTCAACAAAATCTTCGTATGCATATGTATTTCATTCAATGGAACATTTATTTTTCCCAAGAAATGAATAGGAAACCATAAAAGAATTGAAAATCTATTTTAACCACTCATTAAGAAGTTATGAGAGAAATCGAAATTGTGAGAGCAATTTCTATTATTTAAGAAGAACATAAGTTTGATATGAAAGATAACACCAAACTTATTCATCACTGCGAGTTCTGCTACAAACAAGAAATTCTAGAGGAGGTAGAAATTTTTAAACATATGAAGAACACAGAATACAGGACACTAAATGCTATGTTAACAAATAACTTTAAAGACACGTATAAAATTTTATATTGATGCTCCTCGAGGACGCCACTGCACCGTAGGGAAATTCAACACCTGAGTCAACCTTGATTGGAAGAAGAAGAATGCGTCAACGTCAGTTTTGTTTTGTTTATGTTTTGTTTGTCATTTTATATTATTTGACTTTTCACAGTATGCCTTTTTGACCATTGTATTTATTTATATTTTTATTTTTCACAAAATATACATATTTTATCAATGTTTTACCATATGACTATGGAATCTTAAAATCGTAAGTTTCAGTGAGCAATTAACCAAACTGTAGAATTATGTTATCCACCTTTTTTCACCTTTTCTTTAAGTTTTTCGTTCAACTTCATATATTGTACCTAAGAGTATAATCTTTTTCAGAATCTTCGGTTTGATAATGGCGAATACGCCGAAATATGTAACCGGATGATTTAATATACAAGGTTCCAACAACAGAAGTGTTTTATAGACTTTTCCTTCAATTTTATTTTCCATTATGAAGTGTTTTATGACTCTACATACTGTTTATGAGTACCCGCAAAAAAAATCAAAAACCGTCACTTCGTCAACGATTGTTAAAAGCTGTATCATGAAAAGGGGTTCGATTTCTAACAAAAATTATATGAACTACCTGTGTTGATTTTTACCGAGGAATCATGTTATGAAGTTCGTCTTACAGACATCTTGTATAAGGTCCCACCATCCGGCCTTCATCCTGGTTGTTGCAAGGAAGCAAATGAAGTGTAAAATCGTATTCTTAAACTTTAACTTCATAAGATCCGAAAATGAAATTATGATATTTATTTCTCCAATAATATTCACAATTTTGTTCTCGGTAATTAGTCTAGTCATTTGCTAATTTCACTGGGAAGTTTTGAATATTGGTAGAAGAAAATAAATTATGGATGGATCAGTCTTAAGATTTTTGAATGCTTGAATGAATAACATCGTGTGAATTTGGATTTTATCGGAGCACTTGAAATAATTTCATAAATCTTTGCAGATTCGCAAAGATTTCTTTGTTATATTTTATGATTTTATGTTGTTACTCGGAACTATTCCGCCACGGATTTATCAATTAACTGTCAATTTTGTGATGAAGGAAATTGTTCTGCCAATCCAAATTTTTCAATGCAAAATTCATTAATATATATATAAAAAGCAGAGAAATGAGGATGGAATAAAAACAAACATTTCGGAAAGCTTACAGGATGCAAAAAAGCTGGGTTGGAAAGAATATTGCGCTAAATTTCGAAATTTGGCATAACATGTGGATTAAGCCTACCGAGATCACAACGGACAAACTTTCAGGTAATCCACTCTTTCGGCACCAAATGACTTTACTAATTATTGACTTGCATGCAGTGTTTGAATCATGTGCAAAATTTCAAATTTAATGTGGACACCACAGGAAATAAAAAAGCATATAACGTGGAAACCTAAAATGCTTGAAGTAATCATATGCTCGAAGTAATCATATCTCATTTAAATTAATATTTGAAGATTAATTGCGTTATGGGGCTAATTATGGCGAATGTTTATAGATGCACGACCAATACAACTGCTTCGGGAAAGAGGTCATGCTTAAAAGGCGAGCAACAAAGAAATTGTACAGTGCTGTTAAAAACTAAAACCAAGGACCCATTCATGTTTGAAGATCAGCCAATACAGATAAAAATTATTCGATGAAAACAAACCTCTTAAAAATTGAAAGGATATAATTGCTCATTTATTGAGGTAGGTAATGAATATCATTTATGGCGGAAGTCACTGCAGTAAATCAAAAGGTGATCTGGACGCCCAACGTCATTACACAACTTGTTTTCTTTAAATCCGATTTTATTTAGATAGATGGGACTGAAAGAATGTCCACTTCTTAAGCGTGATATGAATGTGATGAATTCTCGATTACCTTCAACGTCACGCCATCACACAACTCTGGGAGGACTAAGAACCTGAAATATGATCCGGTAGTATTTGATTGAAGTACTGATTTTCATTCATCCAGCAGTTTACGTTGAAACTTGTTGTACAAATCTGAATATACGTACTGTTTGACATTAACATGACGTCAGATCGCAGACTTATGCAGACTTTCTCTTTAGGAACAATATTTGTATGTGCTTCAATCCACAAAAATTATACTTTTATATTCTTATTACGTAAAGTAGAGTATAGAGGGATGTGAAAATTTCTTTTTGAGTTTATGAAAACTTAACGTCAAAACGTGGCAGTTTATTTATTCACTCAACGTAAACTGGAAGTTTTTGGGAAAATTTTCAACTAGTTGAATACAATGAAAATTTCATACAGATTAACGGTAAGAGACACGTTTACTTATGGCCATTTTGGCATTCTACAATGAAATGCATTTCAAAGGGTGTGCCAAATTCGGTAACATCTGCAGACTTTATTGATATATAAAATGAAAAGGAGTGGTCCTAAATGAGAACCCTGAAACACTCCCGATTCAACGAAGAAGCATCATTTGAAATGACGAGTTGAAATCTGTTGCATTGTATAACTCGAACAAACTCAAAATATTCGATCACACGCAATAATCTGGTTGAACTTGAAAAAAAGTCGCATAATCAACTTTGTCAAATACGTGTAAATAGCATCCTCTTAGATACCTAGATTCATATTTTTGGATATGTAATTTATGTATGGGGATAGATTAGAGAAAACTGATAAACCCCTAAAAAAGCCAATCTGTCTGATGCTAATTGTCGGTTGAAGCGAAGTCAATTACAGAAGACTCCAACAACTTTTCAAAGTGATTCAGAACAGAGATAGGTCGATATTTCAATACTAAATTCATTTTTCCATATTCGTAAATAGAAGTATTTTTAAGCCAAATGCATAGATTAGAAAGTCAACAGAGTGGGATCAAAACAATTCACTCATAAAGGTTTCCTTTCAACTATTACTAAATCTATTAGTCAGCGTTGATAAAGATACCTCCTGGATTTCATCAACTATAAATTTACTAGAAATAGTTATTTTCTCAACAGAAACTTCTTGGACTTGCCTTCTAAACTCTGCGAGTAATATATCCTTCGGTGTCGATCTTGAATAACCTAGACAAATCTTGAGAACTTTATAGGTATTTTAAAATATCGGGAAAATTGAGGTGCAACAAAAAAATTCTTCCATAATCCTTAAAAGATTGAATAAGAGAACGATAGATGATCCATGTTGTCTAATCATCATCCCACTTGTTGCCAAGTATATTTATACTTGATGATCTGCATCTTTTTTGCCACTCTATATGTGACATGTTCAACATGTCTTGCTCAATTAAGTTTGGGGTTGATAAACGACCAAATATATTCTCAAGGTCACACTGCTTAGATTGAACTGGGTTGGAATATTTAATCTTCTTGTGGTGAAAGCTTACCCTTCGGATTCCTTACTGGAGATGTTATGGCTACGTGAAAAGAGGAATGGGGATAACTACCTGAATGCATTTTCAAGAGATATTGTGAAGGATGCTATGTCGTTTTCAGCGGAATAAATAATAATGTCGTCTGGAACAACTTTTCAAAACGTTGTAAGTAAACAACATATAATAAGACAAGTAGGATTCGACCCTGGGGTAAACCCGTACTTGAGAATGTTGAACCCATCAGATTGTCACCAATTTCAGAATGATTCTTCCTCTACACTCCTACTCTAAAACCTCCTTAACCCCCCTGAACATTTCATAGAAATCTTCATGAATCCACTTCCATTTTAAGAGAATTTTCTGCTTATTTCAATGATTTTTGATTAAGATTATGTGTTCAAGTTATGTTTTCACTGAAAAAATTTAAAACGTCTGAAAATATTGAAATCTCAAATGAAAACCAAAGACAGTGGAAACATATTCTATAATAACTTTTTCGTTCCAAATTGCCCATAGAAGCACCCTGTGCAATTTCCCAGAGATCACTTGGGCACTTATGTTTTGAAGTAGCCGTGAAATGAATATTCAAACTCATGGAAACCCATAACGAAAGGATTATTCTTTTATTGTTAACTGTGGAGCTGGAATACAACTATTTTCACATTCATTTCCTTCCATAACTACACGAAATGTCTGGGATATAATGTTGAAATCTGGTCGTCCTCCTCAATCAGGAATTTTCACAATAGAAGTCATTTCTCAATGGAAATAATAACGAGCATATTGGAAAATTCACCGAAACTTGCCAAAGAAAAAACCTCCATAATATCTATACGTATAGTTATTCAGAATGTTAAATTTGAAGAAGCAACTTCGTAGCCAAACAATTATTGTTTGAATCGAAATTGATTTCTCGCATATCGCTTGATGAAACATAACTTTAATATTAATAAAAGAAGATAAAATAAAACACTTGACTTGACGTTTCACAATTTTAATCAAAATCTTCCAATTGTAAACGATCAATTAGATTTCCGCCTTTCTCCACTTCTAACATATGTCACCAAGTAATCTATATGTACTTGTGTATATTATTTTGAAATTCAGTTTTGAAATTGGAATGGAACCCAGCATGTCAACAAGATTTTATTTAATTTATTAAAATTGTGAAACGTCAAGTCAAGTGTTTTATTTTATCTTTTTTTGTTAATATTGTTCGAATAATAGAAATGAAAAGGAATAACGGTAATTTAATTTTGAATTATATACTCGTATACAGGGTGTCCCGTAAAGACCACGTCAAACCGAGGGAGAATGTAGATCAAAGGATAACCCACCTGCTATGACAAAATTTCCATTATAAAAGTCTTACCCTTTTCGAGAAATTTTTTTTTTGTTGAAAATAATGAATTTTTGTCTCTTTCAATAGTTTTGCCTTACGGTTGGTACAATTTTACATCTTTCTGGTTAATTTTTTCAGTAAAATATTGCTGAAGAATGATTTTAACGTTTACCATAAAAACATCCTCCGAACATTTTGAAGGGGGGCTATGAGAAATATTTTTATTGGAAATTTTGGTAGTGGATTATTTTGTTCATGAAGTTCAGCCCATCGTAGTGGAAAAAAATTACCCAGCTACTGCTGCACAATACAACAATAAATTGTCTATTTTATAGTAATTTCAAAGAGATATCACTCAAGTCATTTGTTATTCAAAGAAAAAAGATATGACTGTTTTTATCCAAATGGGTACGTTTCTGACAAAATCAAGTTTGTCAATTCTGTTAAGAAATCTTCGATGCTGCATTACTTATTGAACAATGCCAATTGTTTACGTGCGAAAATATTACTCGCATAATTATTCACCTCAACGAAATTCAATTTTGCCGGCAAATTTTTTTGTAATAAGATCATTTGGAGCGACGGGTCTTCCTGTACCAAGGATGGGCACATGAAGACCTAAATCCTCTGGACTTTTAATATTGGGGCTGCCTAAAAGACAAAGTATACGCAACACCCATACGTGATGAAGCCGAATTGCGGATGCGTTCTCTCAAATCGGCTTCATCACGTATGGGTGTTGCGTATTCTTTTTTCTATTTGGCAGCCCCATAGGATTTAGGTCAGGTGAACGAGGAGGCCACAAAATTTCACCTTCTCTTCCAATCCACCGGTGGGGATGAGTTCTATTCAAATGTGCGGTAACTTCGAGTCCGAAGATCTGGGCATCCATCATGTTGAAACCACAGACTGCGTCAAAGCGCCAGTGGCAAACCTTCCAATAAAATGGGCAGCTGGTTGGTTAGAAATTCCAAATAATTGTTTGCGTTCAGTGATGGCGGCAGTTCGATCGGGCCCAAAATTGCACCATTAAATATTCCAGTCCATAAATTGATCTTGAATCGATATTGTGATCTATCTTCTCTCACCTCGTGTGGATTTATGATATTCCAGCTATGCAAATTGTGGAGATTCATGTACCCATTCTTGGTACAGGAAGACTCGTCGCTCCAAATGATCTCATTAAAAAAATCTGGATCTGCATGATGTTTTCCAAAATTTGCCGGCAAAATTGAATTTCGTTGAGGTGAATAATTATGCGAGTAATATTTTCGAACGCAAACAATTGCCATTGTTCACTAAGTAATGCAACATCGAAGATTTCTTAAGAGAATTGGCAAACTTGATTCTGTTAGAAACGTAACCATTTGGATAAAAACAGCCATATCTTTTTTCTTTGGATAACAAACGACTTGTGTGATACATCTTTGAAATCACTATAAAATAGACATTTTATTGGTGTAATGTGCAGCTGTAGCTCGTTACATTTTTTTTCCACTACGATGGGCGGAATTTCATGAACAAAATAATCCACTACCAAAATTTCAAATAAAAATATTTCTCATAGCCCCCCTTTAAGATTTTCGGAGGATGTTTTTGATGTAAACGTTAGAATCATTCTTCAACAATATTTTACAGAAAAAAATTAACCAGAAAGATGTAAAATTGTACCAATCGTAAGGGCAAAACTATTGAAAGGGACAAAAATTCATTATTTTCAAAAAAAAAAAATATCTCGAAAAGGGTAAGACTTTTATAATGGAAATTTTATCATAGCAGGTGGGTTATCCTTTGATCTGCATTCTCCCTCTGTTTAACGTGGTCTTTACGGGACACCCTGCAGATGAAAACATACGAACGAACCGTTATCTGAAACGCAACCAAACTCACAAAAAAAATTGGTATTATTATTTGCACTCCTTGTGTATTATGCAATATATTGCTCACTAAAATGAGTAGAATCTAGTGAATTGAAGAGAGGTTTCACTTGCAACCACTCATTCAAATAATTTTGCAGTGGCTGGTCTGAAATATACAGGGTGAGTCTTTGACTTGTGCATATCATTCAACCGAAGATGCCTGAGGTCAAAAGGGAAACTTTCTCCTTTACTATTTTTTCCGATTGGTTAGTATTGCAGGCCTTCTGGAGTTGACCGGACTTAGATAGAATTTTATGTTGGGAAAAGATTCATCACATTAATAAAAAAATATATTCCGAAAATCATTTTTTTTTATTCCATTCCATTTGCGAGATATAACTAGAAATTATATTTTTTCCATGAATTTTCAAGAGCCTGTAACTTTTCAACCGAGCTGAATCAGAAAAACTGGAAAAAAAAGTGTTTCCTCTGACCTCAGAAATCTTCGGTTGAAATATATATACAAGTCAAAGACTCACCCTGTATATTACTGGAATAATGTGGTTCAAAAATAATTACAGTAGTAGCACTAAGGAAACCAGTGAATTCTCATAATTATTGAAAGTTAGCTTAGGGACCGAATTTTGTCATTTCTTAGTCAATAAATCATGTTATATTCTATAAATCAAATAAAATTAGTATGAGTATGTTCATGGATGTTCAACTGAAGGCAGTATTCTCAAGTGAAAATTCGACGTACATAAAAAGCGTATATCGAACCAATTCAGAATTCAAATTTGCATATTTATCTTTTTTTTTTCAACAGTCATAAAGAACATCATCACATTTAGAGAAATTCGAAACATAATTTTATTTTGAAGACTGAGTTATCTATTGCTCCCAATTTTAATGGAGCACCAGTAGAGAATTGTAATGGTTTTTTTGCAATGGATAGATGACGTTTGTTCGATTATTGCTACTCCAATATTTAGGTTTTTTCAATCCTATTTATTCTATCTCATCTTGTACTTACCTCCAGGGCCAAGATTCGGAACTTTCGGTTGGGCCGACATGGCTGCTCCAGATGAACGTCTAGACCTGAAAATAAAAAACACTAAGCAAAATATCCATTGCATAAACTCTTTTTCAATAACTTGAAATATAATATACGATATACAACATGTTCCTGAATTGGAGGTACAAACGAAACGAGAGATTCCTCCGGCAATCTTAATAGAAAAAAGACGTATAAACATGGGCGCGATAACGTTTTGTTTTCGATATACAGGGTCCTTCATTTTTGTGATGATTATAAGAGTTTATCGAATCTTAATGAATTATTGCTACATATCGAGAAAATAAGCACAGCCCACTTATTGGATTCTTCTGATAATTTGGAATTATTTTGGAACTGGAATTATAGCATTTATTTCAGTGGACATTCAAATATCAACCAATAGAGATGTTGCGTCATATAATGAAATCGAATGAATTTAGGCTTTCCACATTAAAGGCCGTTTTTTAAATAGCAATTTCATTATCTTATTTCTCGAATACAATTCAATAAAATTGATTTAAATTGTGTTAATTCTTATCGACTAGCACGTGACTACGAACGCCAATCAGGATAATTTGACGTCATAGCACTGAAACGTTTAGAACATAGACAAACTAATCTCATCTAGAACTAGTTTATCTATGGTTTGGAACGTCAGATGATATAATCAAACCGACTTGATTGTCAATATAAGCTGATATCAGTACAGTTTGACAGACCGTTAGCACGTGGTGACCAACTAGTTAGTTCTATTGTCTATTGGAGTGACTAATATGCAGTGACGTCACCATAATACCGTGATAGAATGGAGCGTTTCAGCGAGAATTTTGAAAACCTCTTTTATTTACGTATTTTTTATTGGTACCTACTTTCTATATTTTTCTATGAAAATATTTTTTTTCGTGTTTATATGTATAGGGCTTATCTACAAATAAAATGCAATTTCAAAATATAGGCAACATCCCTATTAAGTAGATTTTGTATTGTTTGAGATCGAGCATTGAAGGATATTCAATGTGTCATAACTTAGATTTTGCTGGTTATTTAGCCATTAAAATAAGGAGATACCTTTAGGTAAGTAAATGGCAAGAAAAAACTACACATTTTCCAATTGTATTTCAGAAAATCAAAGTTCAGTTCCAGAAAAGAATAGGAAAGAAAAATTCAAAAAAGAAAAATGGAATTTCAGAATAGTTAACTTAATTTCAGAAAGTTACATTAGGAAGTTTAAATTCAGAAAAACAAAGTTGTTAGAATATTGAATTGAATTTAAGAAACTGCAAATTATATTTCAGAAAAGGAACATTGTATTTAAGAAGTTATCAATTCAATTTCAGATACTGTAATACCTATGTAATTCAAAATAGTACCGAATAGAGGTACCAGTATAATATGCAACTAGTACGCCCATAGATCTACCTTGTAGGTAGATCAATATATCCTGTAGATCTACCTAATAGGTAGATCAATGTTGTCCATAGATCTACCTTGTAGGTAGATCAATGTTACCCACAGATCTACCTTGTAGGTAGATCAATGTTGTCCATAGATCTACCTTGTAGGTAGATCATCATAGCCCATAGATCTACCTTTTAGGTTGATCAATATAGCCCATAGATCCATATTTTAATTCATTCATAAATACTTCCATATCTCCTGTAAAATCGATATCGCACTGTATGAAAAATATTCATCGCACGTATATCTTCGCAAATTATGCAAGAGAAAACAAATCTAAAGCTCTTATTCCAATTTCCAGATTTCATAAGGTCTCGATTTTCCAGAAATGTATAATTGGCGCTTGAAAATTGTACACCCTGCATATAATCGTCAATCCCCACCTGTATACCTTCAAGAATTATGCAATTGAATGATAACCTATAGAGCTAACATGACAACTATAAGAAAAGTTTTCAGTTCTCCAGAGACATTTCGGAAATTGTACACTCTGTATAAACGTTATTCATCGCACGTATATCTTCGCAAATTATGTGAGAGTAATCTAACTTGAAATTTCAATTTTCAGATTTCATAAGTTTTCAATTTTACAGAAAAGCATAATTGGCGCTCGAAAATTGTACACCCTGTATAATATGGTCAATTTATCGAAAAACCTCCAATAGGCAACTTGAAAAAAAACAATGTATAATCGTTATTCTTATATGTACTTTGAAAATCGGAAAAACATAATTATATGTGTATACTACGAAATCATTCACACAATAGACTAAACAAAAAATTGATCCATTTCAATAATCCGAAGCATTCACCGCCAAATAATATAAAAATTATCACCTGCTGCAAGATTTGAACTCGCATCCCAAAAGAGACCTCAGATTGTACGACCGCATCCCTAACGACCCGGCCACAATGCCTTTGCATAATTATGTGCATTTGTGCTCCTTATAGGAATAATGTCAAAATAACTGGTGACAGAGATTCTATAAATTGATGAATTTTCATGAATTTCGTTTGAAAAATCGTTAAATATAAGGGAAATCGAATTAAAATATCTCTACCTACCAGTTTTTTTCGCCTCAAATGCTGATATCTTTCCAAAATGATATATTTACCTTAACAATTCACATGAAACGGAATGCTTCAAGATTTGACCAATTTCCATGAAAATATCAACAAAACGCAAAAATACCATCATAAAAGGGCGGTACATACAGGTGTAGTCTATTATTTCCTCAAATTTCTCGTTAAAAACTTTTCAAATAACCAAATGACTCCTGTAGAGGCTTCTGGCAAACCAAGCTTTCCACTGACACAAAACGATTCCGCTTGAAAATATCATAAAATATACATGGAAAAAGGGATATAAATCGCATCTGATTCATCTTTTCTTGTATATTTCCTCTCGATTCGTCCAAATTTCAACATTTCCATTAAAATATCATCTGACGTTTCCCATTTTCATTCTGTATTTCGACGATTTCATGAATGAGCACAGATATGGTTAAAACGTCAGAATATTTTGAATAGATTATTAGATTGATCCTTGATTTTATTATACAGTTATTCATATTTCAAATAGTTCTATTCATCAAGAGCCCTCTAATGGACACAGTAAAAATAATATAAAACCTAAATATTCTAGAAACGTCAATTGCCGCGGACGTTGCTAGGCCCGTTGCTACCCAAGGACATCGTAGTATTTTCCTATTGGTCGTTCACGTCGACGTGAATCTGGAAATTCGTCGGGAAATTTCCCAAACTTTATCCGTTCATTCCCAGGTAATCCCGAAAAATCGGGAAACGGGAATATCCGCGGGAGTTAATTCGACATTTTCTCTTTCTTCCCGTACTTTTAGTTTTTCCCGTATCTCTCCCAGAGCCGAGAAAACTCGACCGCAAAATCGGTCCAAAATCGTTCGATTTTCGGTGGGAGGAGCGCTTACGAGTTTAATATAGTATACTTAGACATCACTACCGAGGCATTGTGGTATTGAAGGAAACGAAATAGCCGAAGAACTTGCGAAAAGGGGTTAACACCTGTTGGTCCTGAGCCTTTTTGTGGGGTTGGAAAAGACCAATATAAGGCAGCAGTTCAACAATAGGAGTGGTAAAATAGAATATCCCTCTATGAGAAAGTCACTCCTGGATACTCACGAAGTAACAGGCAAGGCTTCTAAGGATGTCGTCGGCTTCGTTAACAGTATCGACAGTCTCCTTGGGTTTGTATCAATAGCTAATATGATATTAAGAACAAAAAATCAAGTTGGTCGTAGTTCCTGGAAGGCTAACAGAACTGCAACGACCCCGATTCAGTAATAATAATAATAATAATAGATATTCATTTTAATTAATTCTGAAATACATGTAACCAATTCTGAACTACAATTCCATATTTCTGAATTAGAAACTATTAAATATAATTTAAATTTCCCGAAATCAATTTTTTCTTCTCTGAATTACATATTGCTATTCAGAAATACAAATTACCTTCTCTAAATATAAAGTTATTCTTCTTAATTTCAAGTTTCCTATTCTAAATAACAACTTCCTATTCTGAATATCAATTTCCATTTTCTGAATCCCAATTTGCTGTTCTGAATTACATTTTACGCTTTCTGAATTGCAATTGGAAAAGGTGTAGACATACAAGATGACGAAAAATGAAAACTGGAAATGTTTACTTACTTATTAGGGGGCACATTGGTGAGACATTGAAAATTGTTGCGTACGCTACGTAAACTGGCAAGAATTTGTGCGAAAGGCGTGACAATGAGATCCTCTCCATGGCTGAAACAAAGAAATTTAATGTTAGATGATACAGTCAAAAATGGAATTCATTAACATTCAACTACAACCTACCCAGAAGTTTGTTCTAATAAATTCATGGTTGATACGATACATATAAATATAACATTCAACAATAAAAAACGTTGAAATAGCTAAAAGTGAAGATAAAATATATAAAATTGATTTAAAACTGTATTTCAATAAAATCGACAATTTCGGTTTCATTTTGACACAAAGAACACAGAATACTGAAAATTTATTGAAAATCCAGAAAGTTTCAATATCAGAAAATTTCTTTAGAGTAATGAACACAGATTATTTCTCTCTGTGTATTGGGTGCGTTCAGTAGAAAGATCGGTAGCGTAAGTAGCTCCGCTACTGATAAGTATTTGTTTGGTAACGTTAGTATTCTCTGCTGGACGGGTTGCTCCTTTTCTTGACAGCAATAGGTTCTGTGGGTCCTTGAAGGTTACGTTATGATGAGAGACAATTTTCTGTTATAATATCGATTTTTATTTCCAAGTTTGCTTACGGTATTATGAACTTTTATTCTTCAATATATGGCAAATTTATTCAGAGTAACATTTCAGAATGCTGATAAACGTATATGATTCAGTTTCCATTATTGCTATATTTGAAAATTAAATTTCGTCCCACAATCACTGTCACAACTATCACTAATGTCAGTTACTCAAAATGTTCCCAAAATGAAGAATAACATAAATTCGCTACCTAAGATGGCGACAGCTCCGTAGCACACGCTCCGTAGCGGAAACTGATAGAATGAGTTCAGCTGAAAATTCATCGAATATTGACAACTGTTCCACAACTGTTGAGTTTGCTGAACGCACCCATTTTCACGTGTCCCCAACATGCTTAGACGACGCTGTCGGAATGTGATATATTTTCAAATACACATTTTCACTGTGTTATTATAGTCCAGTGGACAAATACAAAAAAGGTGGGGCTGCTGGAAAAAATTCTGAACTTGATAAAACTTCTACAGTTCGGGGGTGTTGTGGGATGACTCTGTCGAGTTATCTAACACGAGGACCATGTGCTAACTTGAGGAGGGCCGATGACCCCATATACAATAATTATTTTCAATTAATTCTTGGTCATTATTTATTAATTTAACCCAGTTGATCTGATTATTGAGGTTCAAGATAATTATGGGTTGATAGGAATTTACTGTAAGATGATACCATGCCACGACAACATTGAAATATCTACAACTTTGAAAATTAATGTTTTGGTCGAAAACTAATTGAGTTGGAAGTTATAAGCAAAAAACCGAAAAAAGTCCGAAAATGTTGAGGCTCTTCAGCCCCTCTTCAAGTTAACACAGAGTCCTTATGTTGGATAACTTGTCAGAATCATCCCACAGCACCCCCAACCCCAAACAACCTGTAGAAGTTTCATCAAGTTCGGAATTTTTTCCAGCAGACACCATTTTTTTTGCCTTGTCACTGGACTATTATTTTGATCGACTGTATCTCGATTGATATTGGGTTTACGAAAAAGTCTGTGAATACAAAATTGTAGGGAATTGAATGGTCTACAACTTTGAAAATGGACGTTATGGTCGAAAACTACTTAGTTTAGAAGTTATGAGCAAAAAACTGAAAAAAGTCCGAAAATGTTGAGGTTCTTCGGGCCTCCTCAAGTTAGCACAGGTTCCTCGTGTTGGATAACTTGACAGAGTCATGCCACAGCACCCCCGACAACCTTTAGTAGTTTTATGAGGCTCGGAATTTTTTCCAAGTAATATGTATTTATTTACTATTATGAATGTATATTATATTGGCTGAAATAGATTCATTCAAAAGTTGTGGAACAGTTGCCAATATTCTATGAATATTCTGCTGAACGCATATGCTTCAACAGAATAACTTCTGAGTACATGATCCTTGGTTTTTCGGGAAAATACTCTATTTCGCGGAAGATGAGTTTGGCGCACTCAGCGTGAAAAACTAATTGCAGATGAGAACTGGAAATTAATTAATTACAACAACCACAATTACGCAGCATCTCTAAAATATCTCAACCAGAAATTTGTTAGCAGCACAGGAAATTTTTCACTTCCTTGGATCAGTTAGGTAGATTTGAGGCAGTAACTAGGACTGGAGTGAAACTCAGGAACCAAGAATACGTTCAAATATAAGAAGATTTAAAAATACGTACTTATGTACAGGGTGGGCAAATTTCGATGTTTTAGCACTACAACTTTTAAACCAGATGAGATAGACAAAATCTGATACCCCATTCTCGGTCTCTTTTTCTGAGAAACTAACAAAAGTAGTATTCATATTTGGCCACCTTCTGTTGTTTTCGAGTTATAAGCGAAAATTGGAAAAATGGCGATATCGAAAAACATTTATATCTCCGCTAATACTGATGATAGAGCTCTGAAATTAAAACATTATACAGGCACTTTTTTACGTAGAATCTAGTGGCGTGCACGTATTTTCCAAAGGGTTTTTAATTACGAAGCTATGACCCAAAGTTATGTTTTTTCAAATGGGAACACTAGATTTTTGTGCCATTTTCTGAAAGCTTAATTTTTCCTGATTTCAAAAATATGTTTCGTATTAAAATTGTAAATAACAGTAAATGGTTAAAAACCTTTTTTTACTTAAGAGTCTCAATATTTCTATGGTTCCAAATGTTGATGAGCCTTTCTATAACAAGAGCAGTGTCCTACCGTCAATCTGATTATTTCTATGCTTTTCACTTATTTCTACAAAATTTGAATCTATATTTATTTTAAACAAATAGTTTCGAGAAGATAAACGAACTTGGAAAAAGTTTCCTAGGTAGCTTGAACACAGTTTCAAATATTCATCTATTGAAATATCGAGAAGAGGTGTCGAATATGCATTGTGCAATTTTTGTCATTCGTAATTAAAATATTGAGTTCAATCATATATGCATTGTTTCATATGCTGTTTAAAATGGATTGGTACTTGTGCGTATTGATTCTGGAGACCTATGTAAATAATCTCCTGATACATGCATCTCAATACAACTCTTTCGATTGAAGAATTCGATCTTGTGGTTTCTCCGTTATTTCCAAATCAATTTTTAGATAAAAAATTTATAAAACATATCTAGATTCGAATTTTGTAGAAATAAGTGAAAAGCATAGAAATAATCAGATTGACGGAAGGACACTGCTCTTGTTGTAGAGAGCTCAATTTTTCTGTGTTCGTCAACAGTTGAAATCATAGAAATATTGAGACTCTTAGGTGAAAAAAGGTTTTTGGCCATTTTCTATTATTTATATTGAACCGAATCATACGATATTATATATTTTTGAAATCAGAAAAAATCAAGCTTTCAGAAAATGACAAAAAATCTAGTATTCCTATTTGAAAAAACATAACTTTGGGTCATAGCTTCATAATTAAAAACTCTTTTGAAAATACGAGCACGCCACTGGATTCTACGAAAAAAAGTGCCTGTATAATGTTTTAATTTCAGAGCTCTATCATCAGTATTAGCGGAGATATAAATGTTTTTCGATATCGCCATTTTTCCAATTTTCGCTTATAACTCGAAAACAAAAGAAGGTGGCCAAAAATGAATACTACCCTTGTTAGTTTCTCAGAAAAAGAGACCGAGAAGTGGGTATCAGATTTTGTCTATCTCCTCTGGTTCAAAAGTTGTAGTGCTAAAACATCGAAATTTGCCCACCCTGTACTGTACATTCTAATAGAGGCTTATTGAACCACAAGTCCGGTAGACAGATGGCAACACGTGTCAAACACGGATGACTATCCGAAGAGTTATATAATTTTTGTAAACGATGTATTTCAATGGAAGAGGGCACATTGAAGCGTATGCCGTGTTCGGTACTGGGAGTCGGCGCGAGACTTATGGAAGGAGCACAGATAACCTGCACGTGGCTAGATGATACAAACACGGGAATTGATTTATTTACACTAGGTTTCAATTGAAGCACATGAATTAATATATAGTGCAATTTAAAAAATTCTTCATGCAAATTGAATTGAACAGGGTGTCCCTTTTCGAAAAAATCCTTTGAATTAACTCCTTGGGAAAAGCTAGAATAAAAAATATTGCAATTGAAAGTTTCTTAGACTTTGGGGAGACATCAACTGCAGATATTCAGGGTGGCCCTGGGGTTTGATTTCAAGCTGATGAGGAGAGATAGAATAAAATAGGAAAATGACGTTGAGTATTTACTCAAATTGCAGTCTGCAATGTTTAACTTCATCTATGAAGATGAGTAAATACTCAACTTTATCTCCGTTTATGCTCCGTCCAATGTTAGATTTGAGTTAATTTCTAGTTTCCTATGTTGTAGGAGAATAAGGTGGATCTCTTCAACATTTATTTGAATTTCCATTTAATGAAGCATTCATCTATATCTTCTAGTTCTCCTTGCATTCCTCTTGCAATCAAGTAGAATTAATAATGAAAAGGATATGAATCACACAGCACAGTGGGAAAAACCAACTTTGCAATAAGCTAAGTGGAAAGAACCAAATGAATCAAAATACAAAATTGGAAATGATCAAGTCTGTTGCAAGACTTCAACATGTGAATTAGCACCATGGGGCTATGCAGACAAAATCCATATCAAGAAATACAAGAAAATAAACTGTTAAGATCTGTAATGAATGTGGAGCTATTCCGAGACTTGAGTCGAAAATTGTCACAAATTCCCTGAAGAGAAATACTGAGAAGATTTTTGGATAAGCAGGTCAATATCCAGTGACACTCTAAAAAGGCTTGTTGACTACAACTCTGTGAACGATATGATCACGAAAGACGCAGAGATCAACTACAAAAAACCAAACATCAAGAATAAGAAATGATAGATGAAAGACATAGATATACACAAAAACCACATGAAAAATATATACGGTTACAAACAAAATGAGTCTAAAGGTGAATAGGCAAATGAAGTCATTATCATCAAACACTTACTTCACTTCATAAAAGTTGAAAGTTTTTCTGTGCATGTTCCCATCACAGGTTAAGACGACCAGCAGTCGCTGGTCGGCTTTTCTTAGGGGAGGTTTGGGTTAAAGTTTATTTGGCAGGTAACAAGTAGTAGAGGTGAATGAAAATTACCTTAAATTTGTTGAGGTATAAAGCTCCATTTTTTATAATTTCTTCGGGATAACTTGAGAAATCTCGTCATCCATTGCCGGCCTCTTTTGACAGCTGTTACACCCTACCAAACAACTCTGAACTTTTATAATTATAATTATACTTTCGTTGAAATGTAAGAGTAAATGTTATATGTTAATTGCGGACCTATTTAAATTTTCAACGCAATAGCCGGACAGTTTTAATGCTTTTCCACCCTCTAGACACATTGAAAGTCCTCTGTAGGTGCGAACGCGAGAGCTCAGTCGACTGCGATACTTTCAAATTGAAAAAAATGTTTACGTTCATATCATGTGATAAAAAGTGAAAAATGTTATTTTAATATTATAGAATACAAAAACTTTATTATTACATGTGAAAAAAATATTAAATCGTGTTCAATTTATTAAAGTTTATGGGTGTCTGGCAGAGGGTAGCAAGTGTCCAACAATAGATGATGAGTTTTTTAAATTATCCCCAAGAAAATATAAAATATTGAGCTTTTTTTTATACACCTTTACCACTTGTTACTTCAAGCTTTTATAAAATGAGCATGAGCATTCTCCTTGGTTCATAAAAAAAAATATTTTGGCAAACTGGTTTGCAATATGCGCATCCACTTTGCGAGTTTTCTCCTGCTCAAATGCAGTACCAGGCAATGGGCTGCGCTTCAATATGCGCCTGGGATCAACTGTTAAATCCATCTGCTATTACAAGAATCCACAAGAACTGTATTTCATTCACAAATAATAATTGAAATATAAGATATTTTAATTGAAATTCTCATCCCAAGCTGAACGGAGAAAGGTATTTTTAATATCTCCACCCTTCTCGGGTTACATTTTCACGAAAAATAAAATAAATGTAGCACTCAGAAAAATGTTATTAACGAGGAAACCAGGACCTGTATTTACTTCCCGAAATGTGGAATCTGAATCAACTCTCGACTCATACCCAAGTGAGAAACTATAAATAATGTTGTTGAGATGATCCAATATAATATAATACTCGGTCCAGTATTAGGTGTTCGACTCAATTCATAGTCTTGCAATGTTGAAAGAAAAACAGATCGTTAAAGATATCAACTTAATAAGTGAATAAAAAATATCATCGATCCTGTGAAAGGTTTTTCTCTTCGGTCATCAAAGACATTTGATCGTATTTGAATAATCAACTGTGATGATATTGCATCAAGATATTTCATTATTGAATATGTACAATCACAATTCATATCTCACTTATGAAGCCGTTTTGACCTCAGCTTTTCAGAGTACCTACTTTTTAGAGTAATTGCTTTTGAAGCACTGAAGGTGCTTCAAACGTAATTAATTATATTCATTGATTAGATTAGATGAGTAGATGTAGATGTAGATGACCATTGCCATATAATAATCTAAATAGAAATTCACTTATGTCGAAAGTATACAGGGCCCAGTCTAGCGTTTCTGACGCCCCGCCCGACAAAAATGAATATGTATTCAGAGATTCTTTTGAAAAAGTTAGAAAGTTTTTAGGTAAGGAAAAATGTATATTAAGTGTGATAATTGTAATGAATTCAAATTTAATTAAAAATTTATCAATATACGACCAGAGAAATTAATAAAAATTTTTGGACATAAAAGATTAAAATTTCATTTTTTGAATATATTTAGTTTTTTCCATGAATTATTCTTAAACCTGTATTAGGTCATGAAATTCTATCCTTGATTTCAGTATTAAGTTAACTTAACCGATATTCGACTAAGGGATCAGAGGCAATAAAGTAAAAAAAAAGATTGCTAGCTATGAGGAGAAACAACTTTTTAACTGAGCGACGTTTCGTCTGTATATTCAGACTTCTTCACTGCTAGAATACAATAATAGACCATTACAGAATCTTTAGAAAACTTTAGGTGGGGACTCACCCTTAGTTAATTGTTGTCGGCTAACGATGTGATACATAAAACATTAAACACAAAGTATATAAATAAAATTTTTGTCAAGTATTTACAGTTAAAATAATAAATTAGAACTGAATCACATTTAGAAATATAAAATGGAAAATTTACATGTCAAATGGCAAATTCAACTTATGAGCAGATGTATGAGGACACAATACCATTATTATTATATTATTTTCAACTGTGATGTCTGTTCTAATTTATAATTTTTACTGTGAATACTCGACAGAAATTATATTTATACACTGTGTGTTCAATGTTTTGTGAATCACATCGTTAGCCGACAACGATTAACTAAGGGTGAGTCACCACCTGAAGTTTTTCAAAGATTCTGTAATGGTCTATTATTGTATTCTAACTGTGGAGAACTCTGAATATACAGACGAAACGTCGCTCAGTTAAAAATTTGTGTGTCACTGGCTGTCCTACTTCCCATTATACTTGTTTATAATATACATTTCGAAGGACGTGAAATTGTTGATATATTATGAAGAGAAGCAAGGAGGATTTCTTATGATGGGCACGTCCCGTAATATTTTCAAAATGTTCCGTTAATATCGCTCTTATGCCCACTACGGAAAACAACAAAATTGCAAGACTTTCGGAATTTCAGAAATGTACCGGGTTTTTCACCATAATTTGACCCCCCCCCCTTTAACTTTGTTACTAAAAGAGGTACAAAAAAATGTTTTCTACAAAATTTCACGAAATCGACTAGAGTTTTTTAAAAGGATTTCACAAAACGAAATATATACAGAGTGGGCAACATATTGATTGCAACAATTGTACATTTGCTCCCTTAGCCACATATTATAGAATAATATGAATCTAAATAATTGAATTGATTGGAAATACAAAGATATATCTTCGTGAAAATTCTTTATGGAATGAAGGTCTTAAAAAAAAATTAAAATACTTATTGATATTTTTCCATTTGAAACATATCGTACCTGTTGAAAAAAAGAGAATGTTACTTTCTCCATTACCTTTAAGATTTGTAATTAAATTGAAATTTCAAAATCATGATAATGATTTAAAATACAATTTCATATTCTCCTTTTTCTTATCAGATGTATTGATTTCTTATTGAATGAATCTAATATAAATATAATACATATTTATTTATTTTTCACTATAAATTGGAATTGGATGATATGGAAGCAACTTCATATATTCTCTCCTTGTAGCTTTCTTATTTTTATTGTTCTTCACATAAAGTGAAAATATGTCAAATTTTTTTTCCGCTTCTGTGTAGTGTATATTCGATGACAAACGTCTGTCACATATCGTTGCCAACGAGATAACTCCAAAAAGGCCATTTTGAATTATCGCAGCCTTCCACTTGAAAACTGATTACTTAGCTTGCCAGGTGGTTCTTAAAATTTGAAACTCTGTGGTACTCAGAATAAGCGAGATAGGCCAAACATATGTTATACAGGGTGTTCCTAAATTGAACGTACAAACGAAAAGGGGAGATTCCTTAAGTGAGTTTAAGAAAAAAAAGTCCCATAAACATGGGGTCGCAAACGTTTCGTTTTCGAGATACAGAGTGTTTCTTGTTGTAATACATTTTTTGTGTTGATTATACGAGTTTATCGAATCTTTATGAATCATCGCTACAGATCAGGAAAATTTCCATAAAAACTGACACTGAATTCATTCACCACAGCTTACAAAGTGGCCTTCCCATCATAATTTGGATTTTCACGAGGATTTCGAGAGAATCGTTCAAAATTTTTTTTCTCGAAATCGTTGGTAGATACGACAAAACTGCAAGAGACCGAAAAATTTAGTATAAGAACAAAGCTTCTTTTTACATTTTTTCAAATTAACAGTTGCTCACCAAAAAAAAATTCTGCAGAAGAACAGGTGGCAGTGTTCCAGAAAAAATATCACCCTGTAGATCTTCTATCGAAATTGCCATGTCACGTGGTGAGAACTCTCAAATGTAATATCTATGCCAAATTTCAGTTGAATATCTTGTGAAGTGTAGATACTATGAGAAAAAAACTTGAGAAAAATGCAAACTTCAACACTCTGTATCTCGAAAACGAAACGTTTGCGACCCCATGTCTATGGGACTTTTTTTCTTAAACTTACTTAAGGAATCTCCCCTTTTCGTTTGTACGTTCAATTTAGGAACACCCTGTATATTGGAAATAATGGGAAAAAGAGCTAGTCAAATATAGAAAAATATACAGGGTGTTCCATTTGAAAAAATGAAGTTGCAATCAATATGTTGCCCACTCTGTATATGTTCCGTTTTGTGAAATCATTTTGAAAAACACTAGTCGATTTCGTGAAACTTTTGTGAAAATCATTTTTTTGTGCCTCTTATAGTAACAAAGTTAAAGGGTGGGGGGGGGGGTCAAATTATGGTGAAAAACCCGGTACCTAGCATGTTTACACCTGACAAAGTACCTTATCAAATATCTGAAAAAGTATCTTTCGAAGTATCTTCATATACCTTTGCAAAAAAGTATCTTATCTCAAATTTTTCAATGAAATCTTCTTTCAAATAACCCAATTCCTGTTGAATCATAATACTTACTAATCTCGTTTGCTCCTCTCGTTCCAAAATTTGTCCCAGAAAGAAGTTCGACTTTTTATTCGGAGCACAGAAGTTGAAAGTGTCCTTGGCAAAGATGAATGTTCTGCAGGTTGCGGTGAAGCCATTAGCAGAGATGGACTAGAGCAATTTCCGATGGAAGCACGAGAGAGGGAGCCACGATGAGAGGATGGGATGGCGGGGAGAGGGGACGAGGGTGGGGAGGGACTCGAATCGCTGTCCAGTTTCGAAGCCAGGTTGCTAAACGTCACTAATGAACTGTCATAATCACTCCACGCACACTAGCTAAGGAATTTTTTTAGGTTATCATTGGGTTGTTTATTTTGTCCGGGACTAACCCTTGGCAGAACTGTCGAATAAAATGCACTGATTGATACTGATTGTTATATGAATCATTTGAAGAGATCACTATATCAGTTCTTTTTCTAGATTAAGGATGGATTCGTCTGGAAAAAGTATCGATTTTAAATCACAAATGAAATTCATGTATTAAATAAATTGTTTTTCCCAATGCTAAATGGGGGAAATTTTCTTTATTTTTTACGTGGACTTGTTTTCATTATATGCCAACTGAATATATTGTTTCAGTGAACCCTACATAGGTAAAGTGTGAAGTAGAATGACATAAACATCGTATTAGCTCAGTTATGAATTTCCAAATTACGTAATTCACATTTTGAAATAAAATAACCTATTTTTGGACAAATCTCTTTTTTCATAGCACATCAGATTTGTTTTCAAAAAAATAAGTGTTATAATTCTTGACAATTTCATGTTATACTTATCTCATTTCGGAGCATTACAGCGTCTAGTTTCATTTCACGACCTACAAAAACTTGAAGGTCAATGAGATAAATGTATTTTTTTGCATAGGGCCCAAAAATGGACGAAAAATTTTGGTTTCAATCGAATCGGATTTAAAATCTTCCGCCGAATCCGAATTTGCAATAAAAAAGATGGGTTTGCATTTGAAATTTCAAACTTGGGCCTCATATCTCGCATAAGGCCCTTTTGGGTGCAAAATCTGATGGGTCCATCGATTCCTCGGGCGAAATTACTGAAGACCTCAGTATCAGAATTCCGATTTCCCACCTGTGCACGAAATAAATTCACCGTTTCCAGACTTTTGAACCACCCGGTATAAATATGTTCCATTCATTTCGAGATTTAATGTATTTTGTGTCTGTTGTATAATTGTTATCAATTGACCTCTTATGTTTCATATAAATCATAAAAATTACTGAAAAAACTTTTAGAATTTCCCCAATATCTGAAATATTTATCAGAAATGCCCTGTACCTCGAGAACGAATCAAGATATCTATGGTATACTTTCTGCTATCTTGTTATTTTGAAAAAAGAAAGGGGTCCTTGATTATGTTTTTATTCAATTCTTATGGTTCGAGATGCTTTTACTGGGAATTGAATTCGGGACACTCTATATACACAAAATCTCAACCCTATTGCATCTGTAAGCACGGAAATATTAGATATTTTTTTCTCTAATTCTGTGGTTATTCAGTTCATTCTTCCACATCTTGTAGAACAAAATCGTGCGAGAATATATCAGAAACGCACAGTTTTCATGGTTATATTTCATTATTCTATGTTGGTACTCCGAACTTTCCGCCACGGCTTTATCTGTCAATTCATCAATTTGCCTTAAAGAAATCAGTTCTGCCAACCAACATTTTTCAATGCAAAAATCACTAAATTATATTTATGGAAATATTTCATCAATTTCAGTGAAAATGCAATGAATTAGAGAAAATAATGTATAATACTCGTACAGAAGGCTCATTCTACCACTCGTTCATTCCAAAACTCGCCACTTCGTGGCTTTTTGAACTCGTGGAAGAATATCAATGCCTTCTGCACTTGTATTATAAATAACTATTCCGAAATTCTTCTTGAATTTTCAATCATTGTAGATTGCATTTTTATTGATACCTTCATCCATCAAAAAATTCTCATATCTTTCTATCTGACTAATGGATAATTCTTATGAGATGACGGTCTATAATAATATTGAATGAAGTATTCGATAAGGTACCCCAGAAAACTCATGAATAAATCAGTTACTAAAATCTCTTGTCAGAATTTCTCGTCGATATTTCCATCAAACTCGGAACAAATCTAGCCTCATCGAATAGAATTTCTGGAAGATGAATTAATCGAATAGTGAAATACCTCAGGAAACTCCTCTTTCCAACCCAATTGCTGCTTCATCATGACGTTGAGATCAAATTAAAATGTCAGCTTCATTGACTCTATTCTACGGAATGAGGGCAGGGTTTAATAAAAGCAACACAGAAGGTGAACGGTTTCAGAGTCCTTTGTTTTAGAGCAGTCAATATTGAAGTTGTGTTATTGAGGGAAACATTCGCCATGAGGGAAACGAGATTAGAGTATTGAATCCAACAACTGGTCAGTTCACCATTAGGGGAAAATTTCGAATCAGTTCTGATATCAGGATAATCGATAATGACATGGATGGCACCAAACAGTGATGTTGATTTGAGTGTAACTAATTTCCGCTATTATTCATTTCGCGACGATTGTTTCATTCTTATAGGACTTCTTCAAATTCGTATTACTCGATACTGATTAGATTAGAACTGCTTTTGAGCGCTCGTTACCCGAAGGGTATTATTTGGTCAGGATAATACGAGGCGTGTATTTAAAGTAAGGTCTCCATTTATTTTTTTCACATTAAATAACATTTATTTACTAAGTTTTGTACATTGCTGTGAAGCTTGAAATCTAAGCTATTTTTCTACGTAATCGCCATTCACTTCGATGAGCTTCCTCATTCGTACGACAAACTTTTGTATCCCTCCTCGAGCCACGATCCCGCCGCCTCGCGCAAGAACGAAATGACCGCTTCATGAACTTCTTCATCGTTGGCAAATTTCATTCCTCCTAGATGTTTTTTAAGAGCATGAAACATGTGATGATTGAATCAAGAAATTCTTCTCTTTCCTCTTCTAAACTGGCGAGAAAGTCTTGGGCACATTGGACACGTTTGACTTTGTGCTCCGGGGTAAGCATTTTCGGGACCCACCTGGCTGACAATTTTCGGTATTGCAGGTTATTCACCAAAATTGAATGAATAGAGTCTGTACTGCACACTTGGAGTTTTTCGGCCAACTCATTGAGAGTCAACCTGCGATCTTTCAGCACAAGCGCCTCAACTTTCCGCACTGTTTCATCCGAGTGTGATGGCCTGCCACTGCGCTCCTCGTCGTGAACGTTTAGTCGGCCAACAGAAAATTCTCCACACCATTTTCGAGCGTTTTTCACGTCCATACATTTCTCACCATACAATTCTTTCAATTGACGATGAATTTCTATAGGTGGAGTTTTTTTTTTGGTACAAAAACTTAATGACTGAACGTAACTCGCACCTGGCGGGAGCGACAACCGGCATTTCAATTGCAAATTGGTGCTACGTCAAGACTGAGCGTCCTAATGAGCTCCACCAGGTGTCGATTGGTGGAGGGGGGCCTAACGTATACAACAGTGTTGCCGGATTTCATCTAGCGCTACTTGCGGCGATACAATGGCCTTGGAGACCTTACTTTAAATACACGCCTCGTAATTGTTCGCATCAAAACTTAATAACCTGTTGCCATCTGTAGGTCAGGCATTATATCTTGCCTTCAGTAACTTGAAATTCTCAATGAATAATAAACATGTTAATCAATCAATTCGTCTCGTTAACGTGAAGAGTAGTTGTTTACAGTTTTTTCTGCGTTAATTCGAATCTTCAAATTCGTTGAAATATGAAATAATTCATATTCATCTAAGAATTATTTAATCTTCATTTACACCAATAGGTGTTCATCGGTTTAAATGGGCCAAGTAAAGACATCATCTTCAGCATTCATTTTCATTTTATGAAAACGATTAGTGATGTAATTCGCAGATTTACAATAATAATGTTCAACCACAATGATTCATAATCAATAAGTTCTAACGTTTTAATGCACACACCAACCTACTAACAAAGTCAAATTAAATGAGTTACCTATCTATAATATTCGCGTTGAATAAACATAGTAAATCCTCCAAAACCATATGGTTGTACGGAGAATCACTCCATCTGCCACACAATAAGTACTTTGTCACAAATGCAAGGTGAACGTTTATGAACAGAATAAGACTACAGTTTAAAATCGAAATTAACAGTTTTGATTTATAATATCAGCTATCTGCACTCTATCAGTTGCTCTCATAGAATTTTTTATGGCATTTTTATATACACTCACCGTCAAAAAACTCGGCCACCTAAAATTTCGCAGAAGTTCGTTGTCCAAAAAATTCCGTAATTTCCGTAATCGATTTCAATTGATTCTACGCCAAATTGTAGATGAATTTTTGGTTTATTATACAAAGACCAGCCTTTTCGACATCTTTCAGTTTTTATTGTTTATCAGTTTCTCACGTATTGAAATGAAAGCCTGGAATTCCATAAAGAGGCCAAGCTCTACACTGAGAGAAATCCATATTTTTTTATTAATGAATTACTTATTTGGAGGTTATTTATTCACAACTATTACAGCAGATTTATGTTTGATATATTCATTAATAGTTAAATTATGCATTCAAGAAAGTTTATTGATAAAGAATAAAATATTTGTTTACAAGGTATTGTATGATATTAGAAGAATTTCGGTGATAAATAATAATTTATATCAACTTATGTTATTCCCACAAATAACATAAATTCAGTGTCAACCAATTTTCAACTGGTAGTTAACGAACATTTGCTATTTATGAATAAACTCTTACAAGAATTCAATAATTTATTCACTCAGAATATAGGATGTATTAATACTTAACAAACTAACATAATTCTTCTCAAACATAAAATTTGTGTTACTATGGGCTTATTGAACGCCGCTTAGCACATCTGTACTGAATATTACTGCTTAGTTATTAGTGATGTTGGCAGAACAGTGATTAGAGTGAACAGATTCAATCAAGATGGCAAGGGTTCAAACCCGGATACCCTCAATATGAACTCTAAAAAATTACCTAGTTTGGCAAAAGGTTCTTCTCAGAACAATCGGATAATAGAAACAACCAAAGTAATTATCTAAGAAATACGTTAACCATTACTGAATTGTAATATCATTTTTATTCAGCATGGATACATATTACATATAAATAAGGTTTATTAAATATTACTCAATGATATATTAATCTCAACTATATTTACCTCCTTCAAATGGATATTTCTTCATCATTATTAATATAAGTTATGCGTAAATAAATGAAGCGTAATAATAAATGATGATTATTGGTGGATTTCAAATGAATTATTTCTTCTTCTTCTTCATCGTAAGTTAGGACTAGTCCTGTGTTTTCATCAATGGTTTTCTAGCTGCTGCTGGGATGACGAAGAATAATTTATTTCCAACTAATATTTGTTGTCCATATATCCAATAAATGATTTATTAACTATAATGCATTTTCGATAATATCAAATAAATATTTCTCTCAGTGTATGTTTCCTCAATCTATGTTAATTACACAAAGGTAAAACCAGAGAAAATTCGTGGCAAACATCGGAAAAAATATTCAATATATCAGTAACAACAGGATCCGACCAAGTTTAGATTTTGCATGTGAATATAAAACAACATTTGTCATAGTGTTTTTAATAATAGGGCACCGCTATCAAATCCCTAGGGATTCACCTATCAGGAGAGCTGAATTGATTCCTGCCCACCGCGGATTTCAGATAACAGATATTCATGGTTGACAAGGTCAAAAGCTTTTGATAAGTTATCATTTCTTTTCTAGCGTTTGAATAAATGGGCGCAGATATTACTGTTTTTGTACTTTCATCACCGATAAAACCATCTTGTCATAACTTTCAAACGTAAAAAATTCAATATTTGCAGATATCAGCCCTTGATCATACATATCATCTTCATTATCCTACCTATGAATAAGCATAATCATTGATTCCCATCGATCATCAGGAAATTTACCACCCGTAAATTATATAACCGAATGTGAAAAATATTAGATACAATTGAAAATATTCAAGTAAACTACACTATTTCAATTTCATGATTGAGTTGTCAAGTTTCCGAAAAATTAGTCATGTAACATTGATATTACTCCGTTATTGAATTCTTTTGAAATTATTGAATCGTGTAATTTTCGCATTTGAGTCATGCATGGTCTCAAACGATAACGTCAAGTACATGTTTTTTTTCACCCCGTTAAAATGAGCTATAAACATTTTTTTTGGAAACTTTTCTGGAGTGTGTTATAATACCAAAGATTTTATCTTCAATTTGGCGTTGAAACAATTGAAATCGATAGAAAATTACGAAAGTTCTGGTATATGAACTCAGCAAAATTTTAAGAGGTCAAGTTTTTTTCCGGTGAGTGTATATATAGAAAAAAACTATTATATAAAATGTGCTTCATGTTGAAATATAAACTCCGTTTTTTTCCTTGGAAACTCATTCATGATCTCTTCAAAATATTTATGAAATGTACCCAGAACCACAACTTTTTCTCTGTGAACTTTTGCCCTTTTTACGTCGAATCCTTTATGCATTACCTAATTGGATAAAGGACCAAGGCCATGAATAAATACTCTCCCCCGTTTATCCCATCTCATACTATTCGTGCGGGAAGTTCAAAGACCAATATTAATTTTAGCTCTTCCTATTTTCTGATGGGGTTTCCGAGGTTTGATGGAAATAAACCGGAATTCAAAGAAATGTTGCTTCAAGCCTATGGAAAGAGAAATCCAAAGGAAAGGTTCAATATTCTGTTGAAGTGATTCAATGGATGAATGTATCTGACGTTTTGTTTTCCGCCTTATAGAAGATAATGAAAGCGACCTGTGTGCTAACACGTAAAATTATAAACTCAAATCAGTATCGTTTGTAATAAAGAGAGGACGCTATAATTTCGTAATTACCATTTTTGATTTATGAACTTCTAATTTCAATATACCAAAATTATGCCATAATGGTGCCAAAAGGCTACAAAATTGTATTTCTAGACAAAAAGTATATCAAATACAGTGGACTATCGTTAACTCGAATTTCGTTATGTCGATATCCTCGATAACACGAATTATTTTCAATACCCTTGGAAAAAACTGTCTGAACTGAAAGAATTTCCATGCATAACTCGAAATGATTTTACGGATATATTTTACCATATTTACCTCTATAAGTCGAAGACACACAAAAATTACCTCTATAACTCGAAGTCCAAACCCCGGCGCACAAGTCGAAACGTGTCGGTGAATCGAGCATATTTAATTATGCAATTATTGCATCGTGAGGTTTTATAGAGTTAAATTTTGTTGTTCATTTTCGTAAGGCTGAAGGACATACATTTTTTGTTCAATGTTTTTTATCCCGAATCTCTTTAGCCCTTGAGAGACCTCTCAGAAGAATTTTCACGAAAAACTCATTTAGAGTTTTCACTCTCAATTGCTGAAACAAGCTCAAAAAATTTGAATGAAATGCTCCTGAGCATATAATTGCAATAATTTGTCAGGATTTGTCAATGTGCCTAAAACGAAACTAACAATAACACTTTGAAAATTAACTTTTTTTGCGTTTTGTAATATGAATCTTCACCATCAGAGAAACTCTTAAAATATTCAGAATTTGTCAATTGGCATTTGTCAACACAGAGAGTCGTTGGTCTATTTCATTATGAAATTTTCTATTGTCAATTCATTTTTCAGTAAATTCATCAAATATTTATACGATCTACTCCTACTATAGGGAACGTATATCACTATTCTTCACCTCTATAACTTGAATTTTATTTGGTTTACCTCTATACCTCATTATCTCTGTAAGTCGAATTCAATCAAGAATGACCTGTATAACTCGAACTACGCCTATGTCGAACTATAAGTAACTCGAATTTTCGAAAATTGTTATTTCAATTGTAGCTGATTTGTATATTCATTCAACAGAAGAGTAAGAAAGAAGTGTAGAAGAAATATGACTATAAGTTATAAGTTTGTGAATTCAGTGAGATTTTTCAACTATGAGACTACAGAGGAAAAATTGTATAGAAAAATTCGTAACGTACGTCTGTCGTTCTGTTCATTTAGACTTTCATTCAATTGTACAGTTTTGAATATTTAATTTTTATTTTGGTTGGTTTCGATATTTTGTCAGTTGAATTTGTATTCCTAGACAAAAATTAGATATTAAAAAGATATATGAGAGAGTGAAGGTTTTTGCACAATTATTTCATAATTTTGATATTCATAAAAGATTGCTTTCATCAAGTACTCATTTGACCTAATATCAAAATCAAAATAATGATATATATTGATTAAAGTGACTATCAATTGAAAGATAAAATTAATTTCACGAATTATTCATATTGAAAATGACGACTTGAATATCCATTTCACAGAAGAGTAAGAGATAAGATATATGACTTCACCTGTTGAGATTGCTACCTCTGTAAATATTACTAGACTAACTAAAAATGAATATGAAATGAGGAAAAATTGAATTGAAAAATACAAGAATATACAAAAATTGCGGAACGTATTTCCGTCTTCATATTAATTTACTTATTCAATTCATTAGCCGTATACTCCATTGTGAAGTTTTGGATAATTCATTTTTTTTTTAATGGTTTTATTATTTTGTCAGTTGAAATTGTATTTCTTGACATCATAATTACCATCATCAAGTAGGTCATACCTTTATAATCAAAATTTTTATTCGGAGGTATTCAAACACGTTTTTATTATATTCAGAAAAATTGATTTGTCTATTTAGTAATTAGTTAATCTGTGACTGTTTCCAAACATAAGTTAGAAAATATTTCTGATATCTATATTTTTCGCTGTTTTTCATGAAATTCATTAAAAAACGCATATTCGATGAGAGTCCAGGAATAAAAAACTTCAACACTCTTCAAAATGTTAATTTGTTTAAATTTGAAGACTAATTTTCCGTCTATGTCTACAGTCCATACTTTGATCAGAAATTATTCTACAACACATTAATTATTTCAGATAAATTCATAGTCGGCTACAAACTCAACTTTTCCAATCACTAGAATTTCGTTAGAACTTTTGCGCATCGGAAAACTTTCTAAGGAGAAATTCCAAGGAAAGTTTCTGCCTGGAGTCTTGTAGTAACAATTTTCCGAGCCTTTCTGATGAGGATATCTGTGATAGTTTGCATTTACGCCTAATGGAGATATTCAATACCCAAACCGAGGGAAATCAATACGACGATCTGAGGGTAATCCTTCACAAGCGTGACTACTCAAAGTCCTGGCCGCAAATTAATCATGTTGTAAGCAACATCTGAAATTAAATCATTCAACGGTTCAGTCGAGGCAGAAACTCTGGTGATCTGTACGCAATTATTGCAGTTTCAGAATTGAAAATTATGGGAGTTTCTGATAATGTCGACAGTTTGTGGCTTTAACTTTTTTTAACAAAGCTGTATAACAATTTTTGTTTCTGGAAAATGTTGTACTACCAATAGCGTACTTTGGTCAATTAATTTCCTAAATAAGGATCAAAATTATCACGAACACCTATTGCTTTTTTCCATCAAATATTATTATTGAATATCCTTGACTCACCGATGAATAATTCAATTCTTTTCGTAGATTACACTAGTTGAATAATTTTATAATTGGGAATTTTTTTTCTATGCATTTTTACAATGAATGAAATTTATTTTTTCATGCTTTCATCCCAAAAACAAAAATCCTGATTAATTCATAAAAATAAAAGAATCCTTAAAAGAGCTATATCTTGAGGGAAACAGTGGCGTATCACTTTTATTTCGGAATGTCAGCCAGTGGCAATAACGAATATTATGCTGTAGAACAAAAATGCCTTTGATTTATTAAAATTGCTTACTACTTTTTATGAATACAGGATGTTCCTTCATTGAAGATTCAAACGGAAATTACATATTCCTCCGATAATTTTATGTCAAAAAGACCGCAAACGCTTCGTTTTCAAGATACAGAGTTTAAATTTTTTTCTCATTGCATCTTCCTTTCATAAGATATTCTACTCAAATTCGACACAGATATTCCAATTTTAATTCCTCATTATGTGAAATGTTAATTTCGAATACAAATCTACAGGCTGATATTTTTTCTGGAAAATAACCCGCTTCTTTTGTCCAGAACTTTTTTTGGTGGGATAGTTTGAAACCTGTTAAAAGAAACTCTGTCACTAACACATCTTTTGGTTTCTTGTTGTTTTGTCGTATCTGCTACCGATTTCGACAAGAACATTTCAGACAATTCTCTAGAGATCCTCAGGAAAATTCAGTTAGTAAGCTGTGATGAATGAATTAATTATAAGTTTGGGACCTATCAAACCAATCTGTAGTAGAGATTTGTGAAGATTCGATAAACTGGTATAATCATCACAAAAAAGTGAGACTACAAGAACCTTGTATTTCGAAAATACAGCGTTTGTGGCCAATTTTTATAGGATTTTTCCCCACAAATTATGCAACAAATCTCTCATTTTCCTTTGAACCTCCAATATCCACCTTTATATCTGTACCAAAGTAATCATATAATTTTGTTTTCCTACAACTGCTATGGAACTAGCATAGCTTCCTCAATTTCAAAACTATGTATTGTTCATACTGAGAGAATAGTTATTTATAATACAAGTGCAGAAGGCATTGATATTCTTCCACGAGTTCAAAATTCAAAAACGAGCCACGGAGTGACGAGTTTTTGAATGAACGAGTGGTAGAATTCTGTACCAGTATTATACATTATTTTCTCTAATTCATTTCATTCTTATTGAAATTAATGAAATATTTCCATAAATATAATTTAGTGATTTTGCATCCAAAAATGTTGGTTGGCAGAACTGATTTCTTTAAGGCAAATTGATGAATTGACAGATAAAGCCGTGGCGGAAAGTTCGGAGTACCAACATAGGTATAATAATAAAATATAACCATGAAAACAGTGCGTTTCTGATATATTCTCGCACGATTTTGTTCTACAATATGTGGAAGAATGAACGGAATAATGGTATTTTGCCCAAACTTCGCTCGGTAGACCAATGAAATTGGGTCTTTGAGAAGTCGTTCTATGGAAACGCAAGAAATGAACAGATACTGTCAACGAAGGCCATTTTGAATTGAATAAGGTGCATTTAAGATGCATAAAAGACCTGGTGTGTCTACTTATACCTGTAAAACTTTCAGACAAAATGGGAGATTTTCAGATTTATACCTACTTGATATCGAGAGATCGCATTTGTTTCAGATGGCGCAGACAGCGTTTACATTTGACTTTTCTCGCGATTCTCGACTCTCGTTGCTTTTGAGTATAGAATAATAATATTTTTTACAGTATGCTGGTGACAATCTTCAATACTTTGAATAGGTCAATAGCCGTATGTCATCATATTCCATTTATTACATTAAAAATTCGATATGAACTGAATTGTAATTTATTATGAAAGTTTGCAATGTCTCAAATCATGATTTCTTTTTCAAACGGCGCCAGACAGATAGCGGGAATTCGAACATTTCTGAAGAGCGCCACCTTACAGAACTCTTGTGAGCAGAACACCAAAGCAACAGATGGAATATCTCAAAAAGTCTGAAACAAAATCGAATCAGTACACAGACCAGGGATTGTATGCATCTTAGGTACCTTACTTAAATTATTTGAATTTGTGCAATTGTAGGAGAAGTATAGAGTAAAACATGTGGAGGAAGTCCTTTTCTCACTCGTGTGTTTCACACTCGTGAGAAAACTTGAACTTTTTCCACTTGTTGCACAATATTACTCTTTTCATATTTATTTCAAACGAGGAATATTTGCAAAATATTGAAAAAGATCCATTTCGTTAGTATTCTCATTTATCCACCATCCACCATTCCAAGAATGTGGTTCAATTGTAAGAGTAAACTTCATGTGAATCAATTATTATTATTTATTATAAGCATACTTTAGAAAAAACCCTGATTATTTTGAAGAACAATCGCACAAAAATTTCTCAATTTCGCATCAACAACGTTGAGAATTATTTCATTTGATTTCTATTTCCAATATGGACGTATTGACATACTCGTAGTGATTATTAATCGTCATAATAATTCATGTAAAAACAACTGTGTTCGCTTATTTTGAGAAGCATCGAACATATCATGTTCATATATGCTGATAACGTCCGAATTCCATATCTTACTAATTGACTCGCTGATAAAGCACCACTCGATTTTTTCAATAACCAACAATAACACGGTTTTCGACACATAGTTTGCCCGAAATAAACACTGCACTAGGGATACATAGCGAGCTAGGTGCACAAATAGATCCATTTGTGTTTACCGACTGAACTTGTATCTCTAGCGAGCTAATGACGTAACATTTTGAACGCCATGATAATATACTCGGAGGCAGTAGTTCGGGAGAAAAACAGAAATCTACTTCATGTTTGACGCAAAACTTGCTGCTTCTCTGTGCTAATTTTATTGTAATGGTCTACGAATATTTCCATATCCACTGAATTATATCAATGCCATTCGAATGAATAATATTTAGGTATGAAGTAAGGAAGCATGAACATAATGGGAAAAGAAAAAATATTTTATACTATAAACTTCACTTCTCAAACCTTGATTTCAATTTGAATTCTTTCATATTATACAGGGTGTTTCCTAAACATGCGGCAAAAATTCAGGGGGTTGTTCCTTGGACTATTTTAAGCATGTTTTGTCCTTGGATGATTTTTGAAAAACCTCTTTGTTTCGAAGATACAGGGCGAACAACATTTTTCATATTTTTAAAATTAATAATAGTTTAAATAAAAATGCGTACCGCACTGTGTTTACTAAGTAGGTACAATTTATTTTTAAATTTGTTGAACAACATTCCAATTACTAAAAACGGCCAGTTTTTTGACTAAAAATTGAAAAGTGCAGATGGTAAAGGAATACAGATTAAACACGGTTTTCATTTGAATTCGTTTTGTGATGTATTAGCAATTTTTAGTCAAAAAACTGGCCGTTTTTAGTAATTGGAATGTTGTTAAACAAATTTAAAAATAAATTGTACCTACTTAGTAAACACAGTGCGGTACGCATTTTTATTTAAACTATTATTAATTTTAAAAATATGAAAAATGTTGTTCGCCCTGTATCTTCGAAACAAAGAGGTTTTTCAAAAATCATCAAAGGACAAAATATTCTTAGAATAGTCCAAGGAACAACCCCTGAATTTTTGCCGCATGTTTAGGAAACACCCTGTATAGCTTCTATATCATGGAACATTTCTATAGAAATAAATGCGTTATAACGCATTGATATTATATCTTTAGATAGCGACTTGACAGCTTTAAACAGGTGTGGAAAATACAAATACAAAAATAGGATATGCAACATCATTCCAGAGCAGGGCCGACGTAAGGGGTGAAATAGTGAAGCGACTTTTTCAGGCGCCTCTTTTCGATGGGCGGCAATTTAGCCCAGTTTGTGGCGGTCCTTTCATATTTCTGAAAAAATATGGTCTTGATTCTTAAGAACAACATGAGGTTGGTCCGCTTTGCTGCGTTCATCAACATTCCCCAAACCGTCTTTACTAAGCCGTCTGTTCAATGAATAACACATGGCAACCCAACCAATATAAGCAGCATTGCCTATTACCCTAATTGAATGAGGGATGGAATGTATTTCACAAAGACGAAAAACAACACTTCGAATTACGTGGAAGTTGTTTACACATTCAACATATGGAAAATTCCTACGATTCTGAATTCGAAACTAGTTACTGATAAATGCTAAATGTTTTAAGCGGAACATATGTTTTTAATCCCATTTAGTTTTCGAAGCTTTACATGTCTTACCGCCCTTTGTATCTAGGGATGTGAAAGGTAATCTTTCATCGACTCTATGTGCTCGATTGTGTATGTGAGAATCAGATATATTACTTACGCATTGTTAATCGGCGTCGAAGAAATCCAGGAGTTTATTATAGGCGAAAATGTCCGAAAAAAAAGAAACCCAGTGAAAACGACTTCAGAAAGGAAACGATTAGCAAAATCGCTAGATCAATCAAAAATGGCGAATTATCGAGGCAGGTGATGTTTTTTTGGAATGGGGGGGATGTTTATTGATACTTTTTCAGCAGTAGCGCCAAAAAGTTTTTTGCTTCAGGAGCCAAAATGGCTGACGCCGGCCCTGTTTCAGAGAATATTTGAATTAAATTTTCGAATTTATTTTCTACCGAAATGGTCTTATAACTCATCCCATGGTTAAAGAGTGCTTATTCGACAGTTCGAATATCAAGAACATCGAACAGCTTCACAGCCTTGTGACTATCCCCACTGCGCCATTGCAAAAGAACACTCGTTTATGCGATATCGTCTCGCGCAGACGTTTTGATTGCATTACTGTCCTGGACCATGAGTATTATCAGGAATAACGTCGAATATTCTTTATTTACTAATGTATTATCCAATATAGTTTATTGTTTTAATTCAAGTGATAAGATAGCGAAGATTCCACACTCAAAAAATTGTCATGTTACATTCAACGAGTTGAAAGTCGATATGGGGGGGAGGGGCGTTCGTATCAAGACTTTTGACGATGTGTGTATTCTCACCATAAACCTTTTTTCAAGTCGCTAGCTCATTCCGTATCATGTCCACTCGGTCGAGAGTCAACCAAAGTTGATTTTGACCTCGAATGTATCGTAAGTCGAACCCAGTAATTTAAGACAACATTCGAAAATAACAGACATTTGAGTAATAAGATAGCCTGATGTTTCCTTGGGGCAAGAGAGTAAATACATAAGGACGTGTCACAAGAGAATTTCATCGATATATTCATCATTACAGTTGCATGGGTTATCAACTGATATTGGCATGCTGTTTCCGTACTTTGGTGCGTACTAATACTCATCCAGTAATAAATTTGTTATGAGGAACAAACAATGATGATTATAATAAATTGCTCAATATGCATGAATTAGTGGGTATAAGGCAAACGATAGACGATTATTACAATCGTCAATTAGTATCCAAGGTTGAATAAAAGCGAATTAAATAGGGTCGCCGAATTAGATTATATAAAGAATGTTGCGTATTCAGTCGTTTTTACGATTATCGTACTCGGAAGGAATCATTTCTTTCAACTTGATTTTTTTTATTGTAATTTTCTATGATGGAGATAATTCTAGGAAAACATCGACTGGTGTCAGGAACACTCGTCAGTCATGAGCCTATTGGGGACAACAGAACTGCTATTTAAGGATTATACAACTCAATTCAGTGTCTTTGAATGTTATATCAATGCTTCAGAAAAAATGCATAAGGAATCCTGAAAGCCAACGGGACAGCTACTACGTTTTTCCTCTTCACTACCACAAAAAATGACAGTAACGACGGGTTCCATAAAACTTTGATTGATCGATCAACTCGATGATTGCAGTTTGAAATCTATAAACGTGTCAAAATTGAACTGAAATTGAATACAGAAATGATTTGATCGAGCACATCGCCACTATAAAAGTTTTATGAAACCACCAAGGAATCTTGAGAGTCTAATATGATAAAAAAAGAGAGGAGGTACAAAAATCATCTAATAATACTTGGATGCTCCCTTGAGCGGTAGTACATTACAGAGCATTGACGCCAACGTTAGAGAGAAAAAGATTGAGCCCTGGGTCACGTGACCCCGAAGGAAAGAAAGAAAAAACACGTGATCTGAAAAGGTTCAATGATGCAATGATCAATTGGTTCAATATGTTCAAAAAATCGATTGTTTGAGCCTTGAGTCACAAGGTGTAAACATCATGATTGTGTCTCGCCTTTCTGTTAAGGTCAGTTTTTATCTCTGTATGCGCTATCTTCTTATTATTAGATCATTGAGGTACATCCTCTACCTCTTCAAATCTCATCTGGATTCTGGTGGCTGCATCATAATCATATTTCCATTACCACTTACCTACCCTTTTCTGAAATATTGTTATTCCGAAAATAATATTTCGCGCGAACAAAAAGTTGATATAATAAATAGTATTTGAATGTGCGGATTAAGTGATGTATTCTTGTTTATTCAACAAGTTCCAACAGTTTCGAATATTTGTTATCATTTCGAAAAAATCGGATTGCATCAACTTATGTAAATGCTATCATGACGATAAAGAGAACTTCCTCTAGAATAAACGTCCAGAGGGATTTGAATCTTTGTGCCTTTTTGGAAGCGAATTCCTATAAAATACTAACTTGGAATTCAGATAATTCAGGCGGAATCATGTCAAACACGCCAACTTAGAACCTTCTTCCCTGAATGCGATATTAGAGAAAGAATTGTTCAAAAAAACGCTTCATATTAGCTTTATTTAACTAATGAGATTTTGTTTCAGTAATTCGCAAAAGATATCTACACTGTCGAGACATATCATTGGCAGTATTGTATAATCGGTTGTCTCAGTGCGCAGGACACCGTTTTTCAAAGCCGAAGGTCAGAGATTAGAGCATCGGGTGGGAAAAGAAATTTTCTGGTTACAACCGTTCGCTGTTGGGTGAAAAATTAAGTGCCTGAAGTAGATCTGCCGCCAGGAGCGGCATACTGGACAATTTGCTGGGGCGCCAAATTATAGGTGCGCAAAGTCTGTTGATAAAACAAGACTTTTTGCACCTTTGAGGGCCAATTGCACCATTCAAAAAATAAACTCTGTTTACATAATCAATGTTTAGTACTAATCGATGATTATTATTTCTACCGATTGCACCGTTTGATAATAATCGATGTTTAGCTAAACAGGAGATATGTTTGGTAACATTTCAAAATATCGACGGTTATCATAGAGAAATCAGGAATTTAATTCTTCTAGTATAATGTTCCCTGTTCTTGTGGTGACAAAGTTAACATAAATTATAAATTATCATTATAAATTGTCATTGAATGATAATTCACGATCTGAATCTGAATCCATATTCAATTTTGAAATTCATCACAGCACCAAACACAGAAACACACAATATGACACAATCTGATTATGTCCATAGAGGAATAATGTTTATGGTTGTGTAATAAGTCATATGTTTCGACGTTTTGAGTTGCGCAGAACCATAGACCTATTATCAAATTGATATGAGGTCTAAATCAAATAATTTGACAACTTTGTGTCTAATCCTTCACAATAATATATCTGTATGATATATTTAGTTTATTTTTGTCTTGGAATATATTCCAATTCTAAAAATGACAAATTTAATAATCAACCAAAAGAAAATTCAAAATGACTAAAATGAATTTTCTTTTGGTTGATTATTAAATTTGTCATTTTTAGAATGTCGAATTATTTGATTTATATTAAATATCCTTCATCAAGAAGACTCATTAAACTTTTATAATTTAATATGAGGTCTATGCGCAGAACCCTGTTCAAAACTGATCCTGTTTAGTGTGATCGGTGATTAGGCCACATTAAACGTCATTCAAAACATGTTGCAAGAGAAATCATAAAGTAATCAATGTATACATTTTTAGTCAATGTTTAGTCAAATGGTGCAACTGGCCATAAGAACTTCGTCTTCTTTTGACTATAGACTTATGAATAGAGCGTCGTACTTTTTAACAATGCTGGACGTTTTTTTGATGGAATCGAGACAAAACGTCGTTTGTAAATTTGACAAAGAGATTTCAAGTTAAAAAATACCATTTCATATGAATTTGAAAAGATGCCTGAGATGAATAACAGAGAGGTTTCCTTAACGAAAATTCAAATGAATTCGGTGAAGCAGGGGCGCTAAAATATATGGCGGCAGCCCTGGCCATAACTGGAAACAGTTATGAAGCCTACGGAGATCACAACTTTTCTCTTGGGAACTCCTTACTAGGAGAATAAGGATAGAAAAGAGCAAAACGTAAAACTTGATTCCTTCCACTTATAAAAACCCAATTTCAATTATATTTATTTGGGTGAGGAAGAGTTCCTCTAATGGCTTTGACTCAGTCATTGGCCAGCATTTCTCATTAAAATGAACAAACAATTGAATACGTAGATAGAGAAAACCCCTCAAACATGTATATAACTAAATGAGAGATGCAGGGTATGTAGACAGGGATACAGACGCGCCAAACCCCAATTTAAACTCAGTTTATTCGGAAATGTTGGTAAAAGATCTGATGACGCAATCAACTACAAATTCAGCTGAAAGTTTGAAATTGTTCTTTTACGTCAACATACAAAATTTCAACGCAACGTATCTTTTGTCACTGAAATAAATAATGAGTATTTTTTTCGGTTATTAATAATGAGTCGACATTTATGAAAATTAAACATTGTGTACAATAAAAAAATAACATAAATATATTTTTCTTGAATTTTATATGGTTTTGGTTAACAAAAATTTGATTTTGCATTGAGGTTTGAAATGGTTATTTTAGGTGGGAATGCAGAATTTTCAGAGTTTGTAAGTTATGATGAGTTTTAAAAAACAAAACTTTCATTGGAAGTTTTTGGGGAAAGCAAATATATATAGGCTTGGTTAATCGATCGTCTAGAGGTATGATTCGATTACCTGGCCTTTCGTCTTTTTCTCCGTGACTTTGTTGGATTTGTAATAATTACACTCTTTTGAATTATTTATATCTCTTTACGAAGCCACAATTATACAGTACAAACTCAGTATTGAGAAGATCCTAATAACGTCCTAATTACAAGTTTCTCACTATGTACTGAATTTTGTCTTTAATTACTCGAAACGTCTTCGATTATCACGTCTTTGTCCTACTTCAAGTTTTCGGTCGTCTCGTCTTTGATTTGTTCGCGACTCTTCTTAATCTAGTCCGCGAACCGTCTTTTCGTCTTACGTCTTAAGTTTCAACCGACAGAACTTACTCTTACTTCGACTTAGACCGAACTTACTCGTCTTCGTCTTAACTTGAACTGACTCTCTGCCGATTGGAATTTCCCTCTCTCGAATATCGACCTCCCTTCTTTCGGCTTGACCACACCCTTAGGGAAAGTACCATCCCCTAGTTCAATAAGAGCTTTGCCGTACCGCCCACAAAGATCTTCGCGGATTCCTGGAAATCGAATATTCTCGAAGGACTAGAACCTGATACACAGATGTGGCACATCTGGTACGACCGTATTGTCTTCGAACTTTCACAACCCCCCAGTAAATTTCTTCAAGAATTCACCTCGAAGAATAACACATCCTTTTTACATTACATGTACAATAACAATTCGTTCCCTGTAAATTCATTGAAATTGTCATGCCCTCGACACTTGAAGAAACTAATAGGTCTCCAAGCATCCGGTTGACCATCTCAATTATTTACAGAGAACAATAACTGGATCCTATATATATTCAAATATTTCAGATTCAGACAAGCCGAACGCGAGATGTAAATACCAGGAATGACACATATACCTATCCCATAACCGGAAAAGCTGAAATTCGTATGGAAAAATTGTTACTGAACTGAACACACAGAATTCCATTAAAATCGGATTAGAATTGTAGAAGTTATGGCTGCTACAGGGTTTGCGGACAACAAACCGACAGAATTGGAAAATTTCAAACTTTTTAACTGTGGTCTAGTCTGTTTTCACCCAACGTTTCACCCACTATTGCGATAAGCAATTTCAGAGTTTTCTAGGTCGTAGATGTTAGCTCTATTAGGATTTCTCTCGGATTGCTCCTATATGAAAATAGCGGAGTTGAAAATTGGGATGTTATATCAACACCTAAAATATCAACGCCATCGGTTTCTTGGTCACGAACATTTTTTATGATTCTGGACCTTTATCAACACAGAATTCTGTAAGAAGCTTGAAATGAGTATTTAATAATGGAGAAAAAATCTTTGTCGGATCAGATTTGTAATCATTCAGTATTCAATGTTTTTTTTACCAATATTAATAACATGAGCATAACATTTTTTATGGAGCTTGAAATTGGTATTTATTAGAAACCCCGAAAATCAATGTCAAAGAAGTATTGTATGATATTTATACAGGATGATTCACCGATTTTGCCTATTAGAAGTTTATGAAAAACTAATCATAATTTTGAGCTGAAAATTTGCATATTGGGCTTCGAGACAATGACCTTTCCCCCTAAAATATTTTCACATTTCAACAACTTCCGGTTATAACGGAAACAGACTACTGTTTCCTCATTTCAAATGGCACACCTAGTATACTACTGCATCATCAGATAGCTTTTTTGACGACAATTTTGGCATGGTTAAAACTCAACGGTTTATGAGTTAATAGTGGCGATGAGAACTCACATTTTTCTTAATTTTTGGCAGAAAATGCTTTTATAGAAATTTTTTCTCTTTTTTGATTGCGGTTTGGACCGAAAATATACAGGATATTCATAAGAAGATCATGAACTTGGGAAACTCAAATTCATCAAAACTCAAGATTTTCAAATTGGAACCTATATTTTTTATTATTTCAGTCGATACTATGTACAAAAATAGTGGAGGTTACTCAAGCAGACCCTATATCTAAAATGAATATTTTAAGAATTATCGAGGAAGAACCTTACACTAGGAAAAACCGTAATTCCTCACTGGTTGGAATAGTCTGTGAATTCCGAAAAAACACAGATAGAAACTAAAATTCGATGTTTGGATGACTATATTTCATGAATTAAAATAAATTTTTCGTTGGGATTGGCGACTAATCCATAAACCAATACAACTACGAATAATTCATTGTTGAAATGTCAGATTCAGTTATAGCAACATCGAATTTTAGTTTCTATCTGTGTTTTCTAGAAGTCACAGGACTACTCCACACAGTTATAAATTGCGGTTTTTCCTCATTTAAAGTTCTTCCTCGATAACTCTTAAATTATTCATTTTAGGTATAGGTATAGTGACTGGAATAATAAAAAATGTAGGTTCTAATTCGAAAATCTTGAGTTTTGATGAATTTGACTTGTCCAATTTCATAATCTTCTTTTAAACTTCCTGTACATTTTTGATCCAAACCGCAGAAAGACTTATAATACTACGTATTTGCAGAATCAAAAAAGAAATAAATTTTTTCGATAAAAGCTTTTCATGCCAAAAAGTCAGAAAAATGTGAGTCCCCATCGAACCGTTGAATTTTAATCCAAGGAATGGCATATTGCCGAAATTGTCGTCAAAAAATCTATCTAATGATGCAATAATATACTAGGTGTGTTGAAAAAAGGAAGCAGTAGTCTGTTTCCGGTATCTATAACCGGTAGTTGTTGAATATTTTAGGGAGAAAGATCATTGTCTCAAACCTTAATATGCAAATTTTCAGCTCGAAATTATAATTAGTTTTCCATAAACGTCTAATAGGCCATCCCAGTGAATCACACTGTATATTTGTATATTTTTTAATTTTATGTGGTTCTGATCATGCGATCAATACGAAATTTCGTAAGAGTCTTCACATTGCCTTGTCTATCGAAATACAGATTTTCATTTCGATCGAACCTGTAGTTAGTTAGTTAGGATTTTTTTAAGATTCTCGGATTTTGACCAATAACAAACACATCCGCGGCATTCTACTCGAGAGTTATTGTGTATAAGTCCGGACGGACGTAAGCAACCGAATTTCAGGATAAATTCGTCACGAGCGAGTCAAAACTTATCATTTAAGACCATTCCTGGTTCGTTGTTCGAAAAACGCAGACATTGTGATGAAATGATAAAGTGATCAGTTCGATGAAGTAGCGCTTGGAAACTGCTGACTAATGAACATAATTCCAGCTATTGAACCTCTATCTATCTATATTGAGCGTAACAAAAAGGGTTCGATTCTCATTAGGTTTTAATCAGTGCAATGTGAATGACTGCAGCATGTTGCCGAACTATCAGATGTTGATTTGTCTTACCACGAAATCGATTACCTTGTAATTTGTGCTGCAATGAGGGTTATGGGAGGTCGTGTTTGAGCAGAAACTGACACGATCAAGACTAGATGATCGTCTGTGAATGCAAATAAGTAGTTCAATATAACTTTCCCAATAGGGTCGTATAATGCTGACCAATGGTTTGAAGGAGGTTTCGGGTGTCCCAAACGTTGTGTAGTGAGGAGATCTCTAATGAAATCCCTTTGAGCTAGAATAAAAATAAGATGATTCTTCCGGTCTCGATTTTTGAGAGAAATAATTTGGTGAAAACAGCAACCTAATAGGTTCAACAAGTTATAGGAGAAAATTGTAAAACGTAATTGTAATTGTAAACGTAAAGCATATAAATTTCTGTGACAAATACATCGCCTTTGTTTTCCTTTTCAAAAACTCATAATACGATATATAAATTTCTCATTAAAATATGAAAATCATCAGAAGTTTGAGTTTCTATTTATGGTAATCTGTAAACTTCAGATAATCGAAATAATCGGTAGTCACCAAAGTCTCCTGATTTAACATCGTTATATTTTTTCCTTTGATCACATTTCAAGAACATCATCTATCAATTTGAAAATGTAGATAAAATCGAACGGTTTCAAATCAGGAGACCTTGGTTCAAAGATTATCATCGTTAGGCGTTTGGTTAATTTGTCGTGAGAAACTGAAACTTTGAATGATTTTTATAGTTTGATGAAAAATGTATATATCATGTCATATATACTTGAAAAGGGATAAATCGAACGATTTTTTTTGTTAAAGAAATCTGTATGGTTTATATTAAAAAAAAACACAAGTTTGTATTATAACAAAACAAATTACAATAGAAATAACTTGAAAACCAATCGAAAATTTTCCATACAATTGGATACTGCGGAAAAAAGTGCCTGTAGAATGTTTTTGTTTCATGTTGAAAGCACCAGTAATAAGGAAGTTATGAGGACTTCTCCTTTCACGATATTTTCCAATTTTCCCCTAAAGCTTGAAAATAGTTGAATTTATAAGGATGCTGTTTTCACCAAATGAATTATCTCAAAAATCGAGCCCAAAAATGTGCCATTCATTTTTTCTAGCTCAAAGGGATTCTGAGATCCTCTCACTAGACAACGAATTTGGGACAACCGATACATCTTTCACTGAGCTTCTGCTATATTTCTGCATTCGAATCATTTGATTTTTTCATAACTTCCATTCGACAACAACTGGGACGTGAAAAACATCATTTTCATTTCAATGATAATTCATCATTTCCTCTATCTAAGTACATAGATATGATCCAGAAGGGGGACGACATGATATTGTGTTTTCTGAGAGGCATAAAGAAAGTATAGTTGATTTTTGGTATTGCTATAGTAATACACTAGATATTTTTTTTGATAATTGTTTTTTGTTTTTTGATGAATCATTTAAAAGAGTAGGATATTTATTCTTGAGAATACTCATAGTTCAATGCAGCAGTCGATAGGAACTACAGGCCCCGGAGAGATATAAAAATGCATGCTCCAGACGTTGCCGCCATTTTGAGACGTCATTTTGTTCTATTAATTGCAAACTAATATGGGTTTTCACGAAATGTATTGATGATGTATTATCCCTTCTCTTATATCGTCACTTCAAAATGGACCCTATTCTTCTTCGAAATGACAATAGGTTCGCTCAGCAAAACAAAATAGAATGGATTGAACAAAACTGCAAATCTTATTTTATATAGAAACGTTGGTAATAAAAATGAAAGATCAGTCAGACAGATAAAATCAATAGTGTTATTCCTTGATCCTCCAACAAAGCTAAATAGAAATAAAAAATATTCTTCAGACGGGCCTTATTGGCTAGTAGTCCTGTTTTTATAGAAGCAAGCATTCCGCACGTACGTGTCGTTATTATTTCTTAATTATCTATTGTTATTGCCTTCAATTTCCAGAGTCTGCATAATAAACATCGGATTGAATAACTGAATACATCGTTAGACTCGAAAAAAAAACCATTGTTGTGATGTTTCATGAGATAAATAACAAAATTCCACTCAGGAATTTTATAGTGCATATTACGGGATTCTGGAAATAACGGACCCCCAAAAATCACAGAGCCAGGGAAAATAACTTCCGTGCCCACATCTGGACAGGCCTGTGATCCACATAGTGCTATAATCAAAATATCTGCGCGATATCTAACGAATGCTTTCTTTCAATGGCTAAGTGGGGATGGTCACATCACTACGATTGCAGGCGGTTTGAAATAATCATTCTTCAACCGTAGGATGCTTTTTAAGGCCACATCGGAAAATAAAGTAGATTTCTCAAAAATCGAAATGTTTAATGTAAAAAACTTTCGAATTATAAAAGGACACTTTGGTGGTTAATCAATGGAAAAGACAATTCATTCATTTATTGTTGACTTTGAAGAGAGTCTGAAACCTTTCTTTATTTCGAAAATAATTACAAATTCAAGAAAAGTGGGTGTTTAGGAACGTGAAGTAATTGTAAAATTGATAAACCATCAAAAATATTATTGTATGATGAAATTTGATTTCAGGGTTGTTTCTGAATATATTTATTGTTGAAAGATTTAAACTGTCATTTGATAGGGCACTGTCCGAAACGTTGCCTATCAAATGACAGTTTAAATCAATAAACAATAAATATATTCAGAAACAACCCTTAAATCAAATTTCACCAAACAATAAAAAGTGAACAGGGTAAATAATTAAATCAATACATTGAAAATATTAATGTAAATCGTCTAAAAAGAGTAGATGTGTGTTGCTGTTCAAACATGGGCATCTTGTTCGTGTAAAGAAATCTTTCATGGGGACAAAATGAAACTTATACTTATAGAACTCATAGAATTCTGTCAAACGATGATGGCAAGAAGAATAGCTCATTTCTAAGCACATACTATTATATTCACTGAGAAGTAATCGTTTTCCTTGATAAGAAGACATATGCCATCAGAAGTAAAATATTGGTCTTGTAAACATAAGCATATAAGTATTTATGTGCATACCCAGAGTCCTCAATAACTTAATGTAAGTACTGGAGAATGACATCATGGAACTGTTTTTTATCAATGAAGATATAAATGCAGCCAAATATCAGGAGCTTTTACCGAATAGAATTATAGCGACAGTTCAACAACTACCAGTTAATTAAAGTTTTTAAATAAATAAATAAGAAGTAAAAAATGTTGCTTCAATATTTTGAAAATTATAACTGAAACATCAAGGAGCCGCCCCAAAAACGGAATAAAGTAGACAAACACAGCCGACTTGATAAATGTATGAGTTTTAGCGTAAAATACTCGTTAAAGTGCTATAAGGAAGATTACGCGTCATCTGATATATAGGTATTAAGGAGTGTAATGCATAATTTGGCAGCTTAGATGGATTTGGATGTTGTATTTCTACCTATTGTTTCTGATTAAATTCAATTCTCATTCGGTACTTTGAATTTCGACACATGGGACACAGGAGACATGCCATCTCTCACTAGACTAGAGAAACGTGTAGTCTCCTAGATCCTCGTGTGAAAGCGTCGTTATACTTTTTGCATTAAGACGCACGTCTCTCCTTGTGAAAGGAGTTTAAAATACGCGAGGATTTCTCGGTTAAGGGAATAATATAACGATGTTTCTTCTTTACTCCCGAAGAAGTGTTCAGTGTTCTCGTCTCTGCGTCGGCGAAGAAATCTTGTGGTTGCTTAGTATTTTTCATCACCACTTTATCATTTCAATTCAATTTATCGTTTCAAACTGCTTATTTCCCGATGGAGTTGAAAACGGCAATCATTGTACCGGCGCTCTCGAAAGCTGTAGAGATATTAAGGAAGGCTTTTCTATTCTTTGGATGAATTTCTCACGAATCATTCTAGGAGTTTTTTTTTATAGTAATCAGATTTAAACTAAGTAGCGATGAATGTTTTTTTCGGAATCTTATGTTCATACCACGATGAAAGATCATTGTTTTTGTATTCGTACGCTTTCTGTTTTTTCTATGATATATTTTGACATTTTCTAACACATTTTGGTGAGTGGAAACAAATATTTTATAAGTATTATTATTAATATGGGATGAACCAAGCATCAATCAATACAAGTTATTCCAAATAATGATAATTTACTTGCTCCAAAAAATCGATGATATACCTATTGGACAAAAATCAACGAATTGGTGGGTCAATCTGGACAAAATATTTGTTCATACAGAGTGAGTCAATAGTGCTCAATTGGCCGATAACTCCTAAAAAATGTTGGACTAGGAGAATGATTGAAATTTTGACGGAATCGACAGCATCTAGCGCATAAGCTGAAATTATTTTTGACTGTACAGGCGAGTCCGAAAGTGGTGAACCAATACTACTCTGTCTTTTTGAAGAGAATGCCCAATTTTCATATCATACTCATAATCTCCATGAAATTCTGATTTCGAAATAGCCCACTTGTCATCATTTATCTGTGGTACTTGATGACGAAATCAGAATTTCACGGAGATTATGAGTATTATTTAGAAATTGGGCATTCTCATTAAAAAAAACAGGGTCGTATCATGTTTCATCACTTCCGGATCAGCCTGTAGAGTCCAAAATAATTAAAGCTTAGTGCGCTGAGTGCTGTCGATTCCGTCAAAATTTGAATTATTCTCCTAGCCCAAAATTCACAGGAGTTATCGACCGATCGAGCAATATTGACTCACCCTGTGTAAGGCCCAGTAACCTTACTTCAGCAACCCAAATGACGCTTAAACATAGAATTGATAGCTATTAAGTTGAATTTTACGTTGATTGGCCTTCCAGAAACTGGCCGTAAGTGTGATTTATGAACAACAGTTCAAAAAGTTCACGCAGATCGAAATAAAATACGGCATAATCCCATGTTAACATCGAAATAATTCAACTTATCACTCGGCAATAAAAAACCTAATACCATTATCGTAAAAATAATCAAACAGGAAGTACAGAACCGATATTCAGAAGAAGACAGAAGTGATCAGAAAAAAGAACAGGCATGTCTGCATTCTTTTCCAGCAAGAACATACTTCACGGTAAATCATTTAAAGTTGAGAAATTCAAAAATAATTCATATTTTCTGTTTTATGACTCTGATACAGTCTGCATAACATGATTCCTTCATTTTAATGCAGTCCGATCGAAGACTACAAAAAACATGATAATCCCTACAGTGTTCATATCGTTCCTAATCTCAGTGAACTCCCTTTGTATTGAAAATGAGTTTCATCGTGTATTGAATCTGATGAGGTTCTATTGACCGTTCCAAAGAGAGTATCTACTACAGGTTTTATTGAACCAATAACATATTTAGTGAATCAATCATCGTCAGACCTAGAGATCGGCCAGGATTGTGACAGAAGTCGTGGGATTCCTCGCCTGCAGCTTTAAGAGATTATTGTCCTATTTCATTCTGCTTCTCGAGGGTTCTCGATTTGTCGTCTATCTATCTGATTTTCTTGTCAGAGCAAACGTGAATAAAAGTAATCTTGGATTTTTCCGTGTCGATCAACTGGTATTCTGAATGCGTTTTTCTGGACAGGATTGTGAGATACACTAAGGCAACCGATTGTCATATATATGTTGGAATATTTTGCGGCTTAAGCAGGACGTCTGATATCCTTTTTGAATGGATCGCTTCATTTCCGAGGGGTCGCAAATAATATGTGACAAAAAACTAACTGTGTAGGTGTGAAGTTATTCTTTACATGAAAGAGGAATAGTAGTCTAAGATCCCGATATAAAACGACCTTCACCGAGATGCTTATTTGATAAAACGTATTTTATATTCAATTTAACATGTCAATAAATATATCACATATGGGTTGCCTAACAAATATTAGTCCAGAGTAGGTTTAATTAATAATTAAAAAAATTTTTTTTTAAACATTTCACCGGTTTGATTATTAGATAAATTCTATACCAATCGAAAGTTTGAAGCCCATAGAATGTGCAAACGTTAGGTTGCCTATTTTTTTCCGGTCACAACTCTCGGGTAGCCAGGTATAAACAGGTAAATTTATACTAGCATTTTGCAACGGTCTGATTATTGAATCAAAATCAATAAAATTAAAGATTATTTTATTATGAGTACGGTGGTATAGGGTTGCCTGCGAAAAATCAGTCCCGAATCCCGGTTGTCGAATTTTAAAAAGTTAAATATTGCTGCGAGTGAATGTGTGCGACTGAGAGGTCACAATCAACCATCTCATGCGATAGAAGAGGACACAGCATATCAGCATATCACTCATGCGGGAGTGTTGATTCTTAACCTCAGCTAATTCCGAATTTTATTCAGGCATTCTGTCTGAAATACAGAGTGTTTCATCTTAGACGAGTCACCCCGTATATTTCCTATCCCATAGTGATTGGAAAAAATTCCCGAAATACGTCTAATGCTTTTGACATCTTTTGAAGTATATTTGAGGTTTCAAAGAGTAACTCCTAAGAGAGGGCGCTTTAATCCCTCGAAATTAAATAGGGGGGAGTGAAACTTCATTTCAAAGGTCTTGGAAGTCTTTTCACAACGGTGTATTATAAACGTAATTTTGATGAATAGTGTTCGTCAAAAATCAATTTTTTATCTCAAATGAGACACCTTGAATATTTTGGTCTTTTTTACAATGTAACGGGTGTTTTTTTTCTAGGTATATAACTTTAAGTTGGCATTACTGTTCAAGATAGCGACCGATTCAACAGTTGTCAAATGATTTATTCTCAGTTTGGTTTGGCAATTCATCATGAATAGACTCACGCCTGAACAACGCTTGCAAATAGTGAAATTTCATTTTGAAAATAATGGTTCTGTGCTGAATACGTATCGCGCACTACGTCCATTTTATTTTGTTTAGCGATGAAGCGTACTTCTGGTTGAATGGCTACGTCAACAAACAAAACTGCCGCATTTGGAGTGAAGCTAATCCTCAAGTGTATGTCGAAACACCGTTACATCCAGAAAAACTGACTGTTTGGTGCGCTTTATGGGCTGGTGGAATCATTGGTTCGTACTTCTTCAAAAACGATGATGGCCAGAACGTTACAGTCAATGGTGATCGGTATAGAGCCATGATTACTAACTCTTTCATTCCTGAATTGAACAACCATGATGTCCAGGAGCTGTGGTTCCAACAAGACGGCGCAACATGTCACACAGCTCGTGCCACAATCGATTTATTGAAAGACACGTTTGGTGACCGCTTAATTTCACGTTTTCGACCTGTGAATTGGCCTCCAAGATCTTGTGATTTAACACCGTTAAACTACTTTCTGTGACGCTATGTAAAGTCATTGGTCTATGCGGATAAGCCACAAACCCTTGACCATTTGAAAGACAACATTCGCGTGTTATTGCCGATATACGGCCACGAATGTTGGAAAAAGTCATCGAAAATTGGACGTCCAGATTGGATACATCCGAGCTAGCGGTGGCGGTCATATGCCAGAAATCATATTTAAAATGTAACGCCACAAGATTATCTTGCGGATAAATAAAATTCATGTCAATCGAATAATCCATCGTTGTTTTATTGCAATTTAAAGTTCTATAGCTCTAAAAAAAACACCCTTTACAAGCCCATTTTCATTAAGCCCTTTCTACAAACTTAAGAAAATCGTATATTGAAAAAAAAATTATTTTTGAATCAAATGCTCAAATTGTTCTATTGACTTCCATATAAAAATACAATCTTGACTGAAAACCGTCTTTAACGAGGTTCAGCATAATTGCAGCTATTTGACGAGACCCATTCACAATTCGTTGTCGCAGTTCGTCCAAATTTTCAGCCTGAGTCACAAAAATCTTGGACTTAAAATGTCCCCCACAAGAAGAAGTCCAGAGAATTCAGGTCAAGAGATTGGGCAGTCCACTCCATAGGACTTTTTCTTCCAATCCAACGACCATGGTATTGCAAATTGAGGTATTGGCAAACTGGTCCGTCTTGTTAGAAATGTAATTGTTGTTCAAATAGTAGGGGATCGTTTTCTAATTTTCCGTTATTAACGGATCAATCGCATTTTTTCAGCATTTGAAGATAAATATCGCCATTTAAATTATCATGAATAAACAGAGGTCCTATAAGGTGCTCTTCCAAAATAGCAACCCAGACGTTCAGCTTCTCTGGATGTTGAATGTGAGCTTCGAAATACATGAGGATTTGTATCCCTTCATAATATCTCTCCATTAAGTGAAAAAGTGCATTCGCCAGAAAAGCAAACGTTGTACAAGAAATTTGGGTTATTTTTGATATGCTCAGCCATAATTTCGCGAAACTCTTGCCTTCGATCCCATTTCTTCATCTTTCATTTCATGAAATAATTTAATTTTGTACGGATAGAACTTGTGTTTATGTAAAATTCTGAGAATGTTAGATTGAGTTATACCGGAAGCTGCAGAAAGTTTTCGTGGAGATTTCGTGTTTGGCATAAGTTGGACATGTCCCAATACCGCCACAGCTGCTCCTTCATCATTCACAATTTCAATGGATGCCCTTTTTCAATCAATTCATCTCGCAAACTTGCCAAGTAGTTGACGACAGTTTTTTGTCGCTAATTATAGTCGTTAAAATGGTCGTTGAAATATTTCATAAGGAATCTAAGAAAATTATTCTTTCATCTTCATCTAAGCCAATCAGTGTTTAATATCATCGGTTTAAATAAACCAAGTAAAAGATATTCGAAAAATTTCATTATCTTATGCATTGGATCGGTAATACCCATATCCTTTCAACTCTTTATTTCTGATATTACTTCCAAACATCGTCTTCAACATCGAAGAGCCCATCTGGAAACTTTCAGATGAGAACTTTCAAACAACAGATACTTGGTGAAAGTATTCCCAAGTTGAATCATCATTTTCCATTTTTCACATTAGTGGTGTGAATTCTATACAGAAGTAGTAGAAATATGATTTAGGTACCTAAATCAGTAGTTAGAAACTTTAAATTCTATAATTTTTGTGCACTCGCAAAGGACTAACCACGGGTATTTTTTCAATATTCATTACAATATACGGGGGTGAAATTAGCAAGCCCTACTTCATTTCATATCAAAATTCTTTTTCGAGATGAAGTTTCATGGAATGAAATTTTATATTAAAATCCTTGTTTTGTTTGAAATTATTTTTATTCCTGAATTTATTCTCAAAATTCGTAGCTGGAGAGAAAAACCATATTTTGAAATTATTTTGAAGAATTGATTGGAGAAAAAATGAAGATGTAAAATGTGAAGGGATTCATAATAAATGCTGGAAATGTACACCTCTAGCCAAAATGAACGTGTCATGGATTGCCGAATTTAAGAACAGAAAATAACACTGAATTTCATAATCTTTTAAGGTGGAAAGGGGTGGGACGAGGAAATTTTGTTATAGGAAAGACCCATCGCATTTTCACCTCCTGAACTTTGTCGCATGAATTTAGAAATACCCTGTATAATGGTTCAATCAATAATGTTATTTTTTTTGGGAAATTTTGTATTATGTTTCAAAATGGGAAGCTCATTAGAGATCTTTCATAAACTGCTTTGAATTGGTCATTTCGCCTATATGTTCTATCTAAAAGCATTGCATACTTCTTTGCAACTGATTGTATTTCAACATGCTCAAATAGAATTTTGTTTGCGATACGCTCTTCTGTTTTGAGGCAATTCATCATCATCAAAAGTTCGAATTGATGCTGGTGCCTCCTTACTTAGTTCGTGTATGTCTTTCTTTGGCAGGTTTGATATAATGCCTTCGAAATATCTGTATAATTTCTCGATGTTCGTTAACATTTTCAAAAACAGATTTTGTGTCTTAACTAATAGTCTCAAACTATTTCATTTTTCTTTCTGTTATCTCATATAACATTCAATAGGCCCAATATACATATGGTACTACGAATTCGGAAATTAATATCCGAATAATATAAGAATATATTGAATATTTAATATATTATATATTTAATGAATAAAGAATTGAAATGTACCCCAGCTGAAAAATGATCCACTATACTATATATTCTTTTACAAAATGTCCGATTATTTAAATTGAGCGATTTATACGTGATTTGGATTGTTTTATTTAATCTTTATTTTTAATTGTATTCAGTTTTTATTTGTGCATTATATAATATTGTTTAGAATTTTCATATTGAATATAATTTAATTTATATCCATCAAAAGTGGAGCGTTAAAAAATGGGAATTCCATTTGAACAATTATTAACAATACTATCCCTAAGCTGTTGGTGTGAAACATTGAATTAATAATAAAAATTTAGCATTACTTACAACATTTATTAACAGCAGATATTTGTGATCTTTGTATGTGCAAATTTGGCTGAAATATTGAGTGTGGTACCCATATAAAGAGTTGAACTTTCAATGAAAATAATCCCGAAGAAGAGCATTGAACACTTTTTATTATTTGAGCCAATATACAGAAGAGATCGATTTAGAAAAGGTGTTGTCTGATTTTTTAACTTCCGTTTCGATCTGTTATTTCATTCTGTGGGCAAAATTTTTCGCGATTTGTTTAGAATGCCCTTTGTTGGGATATAAAAAAGGATTCCTTAATTTTTTTGTCTTCAAATTAGTAATTTGGGGAATGATGATCACTTATTAGATGAGAATGTAATTTGCAGATTAGTTATTCCTGACACACAATAGTCTATGCTGATACGATTTCAATGGTTTCCATAATGATAAATCCGGACCGAAACCTATGTATTTGAAAACTTAAGTATCCCCATCTTGCCGTTCCCTTGGTGGATTATACATTTTTCTGAGAATCTTGAAAACCCACTTCACCAATCTAACAAGCGTAATTTCTCACGCGCGGTGGTGAGGACGAAGGAATTGAGAAATGTCCAAACGATCCTCATAAGCCTTGGGCCTTGGCTCACCATCTTAGTGATCATTGCAGGATGTACTCGTGTCTTTATAAAGATTTCTTTTCCCCCTATAGATGTGACGAATTATATAGCATTCGCTTCGATAGAATTCTCCAAGGGATATAACGAGAAGGAAAATTGATTTCTCGGCATTTTTATGGAAGTGGAAAAAGTTTTCCAGGTAGATTCAGGGTGCATTATGCCGTCATTATTTTAGATTTGTCTGAGGTATGGAGTACTCAGAAATCAATATTGGAAATGATGAAGACATATCGTTTTCAGTTTTATGAATGGCACAAAGAAAAAAAGGCATAATAGCATGGGTATCGATGAAATCCTGCAAACAATATTGAAAATAAATGCATTGTTGGATGAATAATAACATCGAATATCAAATACTACTAGAGCTAACAATATGAACAGGGTTGTTGATTTGATTTTCAATTTTTCTAACATCTGGGTAGTACTCGCGCTTATAAATTTTCTTTTGTTTAAATTCACTTCCAGCTATTTTGAAAGGAGGAAGAAAAAAAAATTATTCACAATAAATATCCTATCCTGGAAGGATCACCATGTGATGGTTGTACATAGTGTTAGATTTCATCAGGAATTACTTCCCAATTAAAATTATTTTCAATATCCTTACATTCAATCCTGAATATTGAACTTATCTGCTCTACATTATTGAAGGTTAGGGAGAAGGGGCACCTTTGAACAAGATTTCAGTAAAAGCCTCTTTTATTGCTTCAATGGCAGGAACTCAATCATTGATTTTACTTTATAATTATTGCCCTATATACAGTGCGATTCACCGCGATGGCCCATTAGACGTTTATGGAGAACTAATCACAATTTTGTGCTGCAAATTTTTAATTTGGGTTTTGAGATAATGATTTCTCTCCCTAAAATATTTACAGTTCTCTACAACTTCCGATTATACCGGAAACAGATTACTACTTCTTCATTTCAAATGGCACACCCAGTATATTATTGCATCATAAGATATATTTCTTGATGACAATTTCAGCAATTTGCCATACCTTGGGTTAAAACTCAACGGTTCATGAGTTAATGGGGTTCTTATGGAAAACATGGTGGCGATGAGGCTTCACATTTCGGCAGAAAATTTCGAAAAAACGTTTTTCAGTTCCGATTCTGCAATTATGTGGTATTATGAGACTGGTTGCGATTTGGACGAAAAATGTACAGACTGTTTAATAGAAGATCATAAACTTAGACAACTCAAATTCATCAAAACTCAAGATTTTCAAATCAGAACCTATATTTTTCATTTTTTAACATTCTTGTGATTTTTGTTTGATCAATAACGTCATCATTACTTTATACCACCATCGGTTATTACTCCATAATTTTCAAATCAAAATATTCCGAAAACGGTACATTGTATCGAATTTTAGCAAGAGTACCTTTTTGGTGTAAAATTGAATGATTTTGAATAATTAATCTTAAATGACCTTAAGTAATGTTCAATACTACTTGGTAAAATACCGTGTAAGTACCTCCTTCTATAAGAATCAATATATAAAAACAAATTCATGGGATGTATCAGCCAATGTTGCCAGTAGTTTCAGCAAAATCGTAAGAAATGTGTATATATTTTTTTTTCTTCAATGTTCCTTTTCTTGGATACGGATGGCAAAGAAAATTTTTATGAAATAAACTCCAATTATGTTTCAGTTTTCTATCTTTCCTAGAGACGGAGTCACCTTTTTTTGAAACAACCTGTATAAATATATCTCCATTTCTTGCCAAAGCCCGGTAAAGAACTAATGGTGCATATTCTGGTAACGGGTCGATAAGAACTATCAATTATAAATATTCACGGTACGGCGATCGTCGGTTCGAGTCCTTCAATGTGTATTCAACCTTAGATAAACACGCGGACTGGAGGAGATCTGGCAGATCTAATCAACAGTTGCGATTTTAGACCCTTTTTTCCATTTTAAATTCCGAATGATACAGGATTTGAAGATCTGAATTGACGGGGGTTCAGTTAATAACTTCAGTCGAGTCTCAGGTCTTCACGATCTGTCACTCGATTCAAATTCTCATTATCAGATCAAATCGACAGTTTTTATAATACGATCGTCGGTACTTGGGTAGACACCTCAAATCGAAATATTTGAAGTGGGCTGACAAGATCATTTGTTAAAACCATCACGATGTTAACAAATAAATTTTCAGAAGAATCACTTCATTTTCCCCTTTATAAGAATGAAGCAATTCGCCATCACAGCTCCTCTCAGGTATTCTGGCGAAGCACCAAAGACTGGATAACCATGAACAATTAAGAGGCCATAAAACACTTACAAAATTTCGTGAATTGTAATAGCATCAGCCACATTTTCCAGTACATGTAAATTCTGAAGCCTCTAACTACCCATGGTCTTTTTAGTTAGACGATCACTCCATTATTTCCTTTCAAGATCTATAAATTTCCAATTTTGGGGAAGGAATGGCCTCCAACGATGATTTACTGATCCTCTTATTCGATTCTTTCCATTCGTCTAGCCGGCCGTAAACACTATATCCACTGAACGGAAGGACCCAGAGACTGATGCTTTGCAGGGTAGGGTTTCAGGGTAGGTTCAGATCTCGAATTAGGGGTTCGCAAAATTTCGTTGATTTGGCATTCCAAATTTTGTGTCGATCGCGTGATCAGAACTATAGAGAATTAATGGAGAATATCAGAAGAAAATTACCTTATATTTCTGGCACCATAAAACAGCCGGGGTTGAGATTTCGGCGTTTTTATAAGGGAATAATATCAAGCTGATCACATCACTAGAACCATAGAATATTCAAACAGAATAATGGCAAATAAATACCCAATACTTCCATGATGAATGATCCGATCGTGTTGGGATTTTGCGTGAATTTGAAGCATAAATATTTAATTCCGTAACAACAGATTCTACTAAGTTGAGATTTCCTAAATTAATATATAATAATAATTTAAAGTTTTATGCCAAATCTCGTGTTGACTGAATAATTAGAATTACCTATGAAAATATAAAATTCAGGCATGTTCAAATTGTCCACAGAGCTGTATATACAGAACAAAACTATATAATCTTCTTTGGTCTTCAAAGAGTGCAATCTTTTTAGTTTGTCTAACAAAATGTTTTCAACAAAGTTATTGTTATTTATTTATAAATATTTATAAACCCGCAGGTCTCGATTTTCACAGTTTTTTCTTATCCAGTTATCTGTAAATATCAGGAAATAACTCGCAAGTCTTGATTTTAAAGGTGTTATGTATACTAATACGTAGTTAACCGGAAATGAAGTGGATGTTAAGTTAATATTTTCGATTTTTCAGTTATTGAAAAAAATAAATGTGTAAAACTCAAAATGCAAAATTTATTTGATATTAACAGTAGTAAATGGCATTGTATTGAAAGTAGGTATTTAATTATATTTTTTCGAGGCATGTCACTTTGCAGATGACTTCAGTAATTGATAAAGATAATTCCATAATGAAGATAGCTATAGACTTACAACTTGTGTTCAGGAGACTGAATCGAATAAAATGAAGCGAACATCTACATATTAAAAAAAAGTTCATAATTTTCATGAAAGTAAATACGCAAATAGTAAATCGTTCACCATTGAACAGAAATCTACTGTTTTCGAGATAATAGTCTGAAATTTCATACGATATCAAAAAAATTGCAGGAACAAAGGTACACAGGTTCACGACTCAACATCAGTGCTTTCTTTATTTATTTTCAAATTGGTGCCTATTGAATGATTTTTTTATACGATTCGACAAAAGAAAATTTAATGGAAATATCCAAAAGAAATACCTAATATAAACAAATATAGGCTAATAAATTCGAGCTCAGTGCAAAGATTGTTATTTTTTGGAGTTGTCACAATAAGAAAGATATACATGCGAAATATCGAAATGATTTCTGAGCACTGACGGGAAGTCAAGTGCTACCAACCTCCTGTTCATTCATGCGCCAATTGCTCACTTGGATATATGTATATACAGTTCTGTTTTCTCCGGTTTTCTCCAAATTCGGAATTTTTCTGTTTTCTCCGGTTTTCTCCAAATTCGGAATTGATGCATAAATGAATGAGCGCTCAAATGCTCCTGGCTCAGTGGCGTCAGTGCTCTCGTAATTTTTGCGTCATTGTTTTCTACGTTTTCAACTTCACATCATTCCATGATAGAGTACTCGTCATTGTTCACTTGGATATACCTATATACAGTTCTGTGGCCTACAAATGCGCAATTGGTGCATCAATGAATTATTGCTCAAAAGCTTCACTACACATCAGTTCTCCTTGAAATTTGATTTATCATTTTTTATATTTTCAAGTTCATATCCTCACATCATAGAATATGCCGGGTGTGAAAAAACATTTTTTTTATATTTTGAGAGCTAATTCTAGACCTCAAAATAAATAAAATGTTTCATATAAACATGAGTCCGCAAACGATCCGAGATACTGGCGATTTTAGATTTTCAAAATATTAACTACAAGCGCAACCAAATGCGTTAATTACAGAAGAGTTTCGATTTATTTTTGACTTCTAGTGTTTTTCAGAAGATATTCCATATAACCTAGTAGTTTTCAGCTCCTTCGACAAGATAGTTCAATCCGATGATGCAATTCTTCGATGTTATTCACTAACTTTGCATAACTAAACTTTTCAAATAACCTCAAATAAAAAAATTTAAAGGATTCAAAGCGGGGGATCTAGCAAGCCATCGCACTGGGCCTCCTCATTTTATCCATCTTCTGGGAAATGTTTGTTAATTTGAAAACCAGAAATCGCTTAAATCTCCGATAAGGCTCATTTGCAGTCCGATGTTCATATGAAATTTTTACTAATTTTGAGGTCTCTAATCAATTCTCAAAAATCGAAACTTTATTTTTTAACACCCGGTATATTTTTCATCTGAATTGATACACGTCGAACAAAATTATTCGGTTATAATCGGCACTCTCTGCCTCCATTCTTTTCAATATAATCAAATTGTCAATGTCAATTTTCATTTTGAAAATATATCTACATATAAATTACAGATAGAGAACTAAACAAATATCAGGTTGAAATTAGCAGTCTTGCAGGAAAGAAATATTCTATGACCAATTTATCCTATCGAACTGAGCTAACACAAATTTCAAAATAGATCAACGCGTTCAATTGACCCAGGAACAAAAAAAAGATTGTGTAGAGGATAGAAGATTTGGAAATGATTTAAACACAGACCGCTCTTTGTATTATTGAGAAAGGGAATTTGAATGATTGTGATAACTGAATAAATTTTTGAATATTGTGTAATATTGTAAGTGCGAAGACGATCGAGCGTTATTTTCCAAAGGCTCTTTCCGAATGAAATTCTTAGGAGGCTCCTCAGGGGATAATATTTGAAATCGTATTTCATTGAATGACGAATAGTAGACTAGTTATTCTCCAGTTGAAAAATATCATTTGCAATTCTGAAAGTTATCCTAGTATTTTCATGTTCGCAAAATGGCGAAGGCGCCGGTAACATTTTCCAATGTTTCTGGAAATTTTGACTGAAAGTGCGTCAGATAGCAACAAGTCTTGAGCCCTTGACATTGAACACAATACCTCAAAATTTTATCGATCATATTGAAAATGCGATTTTTCATGAAAATTCTGACAAAATTTATGCAAAATTTTAAGTATGCAGCTTCAATGTAAATCGGAATCGGCATGTTTTATATTGAGTTTAGATACCAATCTGAAGATCGAGATAAATTCAGAGTATAGATTGGGGTTGATATAAATATACGTTAATACTTGAACTTTCTGCGTGAACCGAAGATGAACTTATTTTTTCCGGAAACGGATTTTAGCACAGAATCACCACCACTAGATCCTTGAAGTAATCCTGGTACACTTGAACATTACTCCTGAGTGATTCACAAGCGCTACTTCACGTTACGGTGGACCGCGTAGAACTGAGGGCTTTCATCAATTCCGAAACGCGCAAACGAAGGAAGGACGTAACTGCCGAAAAGGACGCCTGTCGAGGTAAGTGCCCAGCAAAGGATTTCAGGAATGATGTGTGGACCAAATAGAGTTGTATCAATGAATCGGTTGATATCATTTCGAATGTTCCGTTTGATTTATGGGCAAACACCGATTCCTGATATTCAATCGACTGTTACGGGGAACTGAACTCTGCAATTTTCGGTTCAATATTGATGTTTTCTGATTACCTGGACTAACACGGTTCCAGAAGGGATAATGCTGTTTTATTGTTCCATTTGATCATCACGCACGGAGCCCTAAAAATATAACCTCTTTTCTCTCAGAGAAATGTCCTTGTCAACTGTCAAAGTCAACCATAGAACTAAATATCATCAACAATTTCGTCTCAGGGTCTGTATTTTTCAAATTTTAAGCAAATAAAGGCTACAAACGATAAGATTCGAGCTCGGATTCGAGTAACCGATGATGAATCCGTCTTCAAATTCTATTTAATCTATCTGTCTGGCCGTATTCATGATAACTTTCGAATGGAAGGAACAAACAAATTGAAATGTTTAGGGGGATTCCGTTCTCTGATGACGCGATTATTCCATTTGATGGATAAATTTCGATTACAGATTCCATAGCTATGCTCCTGTTAATTTTCCATAGTTATGCTCCTGTTAATTTTAACAATCTAAATTCAACCGAGATGAAAATTTGCATTTGAATGTAGAATGATAATCTAACTAAAGCCTCTTGCCGAACTTATTGATCGCTTAACTATCAAATATTCGACTAGAATATACAATATACAAGGTGTTTTGTAATAAGTGTCAGATATTTTACTGGACGATTCCTCAGTTATTTATAAGGGAAAAGTTTATATGAGCATGGGTCCGCAGGGCCTTCATTTTTGAGACAGAGGGTGTTAAAAATTTACTTTTATTTTGGTGAAGTTTACCTTTTTTGAACAAATAATTACGATAATAATAATAATAACTAAATATATTTATATTTAGCGAATCAATGAGAAGATTGGATGCATCTATCAATTCAAATCAAAATATATCGAATACGAATACGAATACTGCTCGTAGCGACTTTTGACAAGAATACTGTTTTCACATAAAAATGATAAGGATATACGAATACGAATACTGCTCGTAGCGACTTTCGACAAGCATACTGTTTTCACATAAAAATGATAAGGATATCGATTTTTCTTCTAGAAAATGTGATACATACTTGCACGACAAAGTTGTGATTCCCCAAAAAAGACAAAGACCTGTAGGTGACGCCCCCTACAATTAAGGGCCAAACTAAGATCAAATTTGAAATTTCTCATATTGAGAAATTCCCAAATACCAATTTTCGATCAAATATGGACATTACTCTAAAAATTATTCACGAAAAACCAAAATGAAAATAAATTTTCAGCTCCCTCTATCTTAAAAATGAAGGCCTTGCGGACCCATGCTTATATGAACTTATCACCTTATTTTCACAATACCTGAGGAATGGTCCTGTGAAATATCGATCACTTGTTATATAACACCCAGTATACGTGACTACAGAATCGACGTAGTTGAGATTTAGGTTATTTTTAAGATATAGAAATTTCGAAGTACCAAAAATTCGAATCAGTCACAACTCTTCTGAATTCAATAAGAACAATAGGGAAATTACCATGACAATTTTGTTAGTCCGGATCTGATTTATTCGATTTCAGAAATATTGAAGGAAGGCGATAGTAAAGGGCGACAAAACTTCAGAAATTGAAATTATTCGGTGGATTTGTTGAAGAGTTATTGAACTAAAAAATGTCACTCATGAGGGAATGTTTATTGATCACCCTGTATGACCGTGCCAAGCCGAGATTTAGAATTTTTATAATGAATTGATTCTTTATGGTTCCGAAAATGGGAAAAAATCATAATGTTCACCTACAGGGTGATCCAATATTCATGAAAATAGGAAAAGTCTGAAATTTTCCTAGTCCGGATCTGATTTACTCGAATTCAGAAATATTGAAGGAAGGCGATAGGATAGGGTGACAAAACTTCAAAATTTGAAATTATTCGGTCGATTAGTTAAAGAGTTATTCAACAGTGAAATTTCACTCATAAGATGAACATCACCCTGTATATCCCAAACGAAGGCACTCAGGCGATTGAAACCTCTTGATACGGGTCCTCCTTGATGACTTTAATTCATGGTATTCATTTGTCGCATTCTTCCCGGGACACCCTGTATAAAATTACAATTTCAAGGTCCGTGCCACATCTTAAAGCTTTATAATAAATTGGATTTTTCTGAGGATAACTAGAGAATTGTTTGAAATGTTTTTTCGAAATCAGTAGCAGTTACCACAAAACTACAAATAATCAAGAAGTGTAGGTAATACTAGACCAAAGTTTCTTCATCACTTTTTCTGAACTATCAGTAGCCCACAAAAAAATTCTGGAGGAAAGAAGCTTACACATGATGAAAACTTTAAATATCTCTGCCAAATTTCATATATCATGTGAAGGGTTAGGTGCTATAAGAAAAAAACTCAAGAAAAGCCAATTTAACACCCTGTATCTCGAAAACGAAGCATTTGCGGCCCATATTCATAGGATTTTTTTTCTTTAAATGATCCCAGGAATCTGTCATTTTCGTTCGTACTTCCAATTTGGGAACAGCCTGTATATTTATGAATATCTTTTCATTCAATATATTCGCTTGTGCGCTGTTTCAACTATTTTGAATGTTATATAATTAGCATTTCAATAGAACCCCCATCAGAGTTTGCTCAAATGATCGAAGGTTCTCCGAACCTTAAATGACTGAATTGGAATTTTGCTTCGAGTACAACTTCATGAGAAATAATTATATTCAATAATTTCAGCTTTCCTCAAATTCATAACACTGGGGAGTTCTTCAAGTTGAATCAGTTAAAAATCTCGAAAAGGAAAAATCTTATGGAAAAAAGTTTCGAATTAAATGGTTTTTATAGGGAGGTTTTCTATGCCTTTCCTCTTGTGCATGATGAACTTTGAAATTTGAAATAGAAGCCCCTGTTCTTCATAGCATATCTGTTTTATACGACAAAAAACAGGTTTTGTACAATTTTTCATGTCTATGTAATCGAATTTGAATTTTTCATCTGATCGACCTTAATGTATCCATTAATCATTTACATGAAATTTTAATCGTAAATTCTTCAACTTATCATTCTGTGCATGAATAAACCTCTCGACGAAGAATTCTACTTAAATGAAAGAGATCTATTCAAATTTTAATCGATAAAAAGTAATTTGAAATCAATAAGAACAAAAAATTTAGCCAATTCCTAATAATTAATGACATTACATGTAACGAAAACAAACTGTTCTGCACAAAACTTTTATGTGAATGATTAATGGAACAGATACTTAACGATCGTTTAGACGAAAATTTCAACTTGGATTGCAGGGTCATCTATGAAGAATCGTGAAAAATCGTTAATGAAGAAAATTTTATATTTTTGCCGTAGAATACGCAATAAAACATAGGTTACCCCCCACAAGGATCATTTAAATGGTAAAAATGTTAGCATATGTGGACTCCCCTCTCAAAATCATCTAACTTTTATTAAAAACATTTTTCAGTAACATGGTTTTCTATCGAGACTTTTGACTGATTCAACTTGAAAAATTCTCTCGGTATATATTCCTTTTGGGTACAAAACAACTGTTTTCTCCGCAGAACCACAAAATATCGGGTTTCAAAATCAACCAACCACCATATTTGGATTCATTAGGCCAATAGGGATAAATAACATCGATATTCTATTCGTCTAATACGCTCAAACATGAATTTCACAGAATTTTTGAATAACATCACTTCCTTCACGTCTTCTCTCAAATAGTATTAAACTCGGTTGGAAATGAACTAATATTTATGTTGTCATTGCGAATGTTTATGTACTGAATTTCAAAGACCAGTCGAATTGTATTAACTGAGTACGACATCTCTAAATAAGAAGGGAGCTTCAGAAATAAATGAGAATAAATATTGGAGTTCGCTTGGGATTGAACTTTATAATATCAGCGAAATCACTCGAATGTCAATATTTTCAATTTATGAATATTCTTCCGTGATATTAATTTTTTGGAATGTAGAATTTTTATAATCTTAACTTTCCGTGGAAGCCGTTTCAGCGTTCTGTCATATCGGTAATGTATGTATCGGGTGTCCCAAATTTGTTATCTAGTGAGGGGATCTCAGAATCCTTTTGAACTAGAAAAATGAATGGCATATTTTCGGGCTCGATTTAATTCGGTTCGATCTGAATTAATTTGGTGAAAACCGCAACCTCATATAATCAACTCTTTTCAAGCTATAAGAGAAAATTGGAAAATTATGTGAAAATACTATGCTATTATAATTAATTCAGACATCAACCAATTTTTCTAATTATTATAATTAATTCCGAAATGGGGTTATTGCGGGTCACTTACATGACAGGCATTTTCTTTCACGTTTCCCTAATTTTTATATTCAAATTTGTGTTTATAATCAAAATTACTTACAAAAATCAGTGGCGGCTTATTCCATGAGGCAATGAGGCAGGTGAGGCAGTGACCCACCATATGAATTACCGAATAAATTCTAGTAATTACACGTTTTCAATCGAATTAATCGAATTTTTCATTGATCGATTTCAAGCTCAATTTTACATAATTCGGTACGGCACTGTAGTCCAGGAGGAATCGGCGCATGAGTACCGAAAACTATTCCACCTCAATTTTTTTATGTGATTCTCTTCAAATTGTCCTACTGATAATATAAATGCATGTTGCCATGGGGAAACCCCGAGCCATATTGTTTAAACCGAAATTGTTTAAACAATTACAAGAAATTGTTATTTTTCAACCGGACAAATTTTTTTTATATTCTGTATTGAAATACAAATAAAAAAGGCCCCTTGACTTTTTACGATAAAGTTAATATTTTTAAGGATATGAATTTTGAAAGGTTCGAAAAATCTCAAATTTGTGTACTTTCGACCCATGAAAAATATATAAAAAAAAAATAAATTTTAATAATATTTTTTTCTTAATTCTTCATACAATAGTTAATAATATTGTAAATAGAGATCTTAAAAAATTTCATTGTTTATACCTGTTTTTTAATTTTTAATTTCGCGCACTCACAAGTATGCGTCGCTTACCTTTAGGTATCGCCGTCTCTCTCTGACTCATGGGCAGCATCGGCCTTTCTGTGTCTTGAATCATTATTTATCATCTATCTTAAAAACTATCAACTTTATCAAGATTTTTAAAGAGAGCAATGTTATTATTCAGAGTCAGAGAGAGGACGGCGATACCTAAAGGTAAGCGACGCATACTTGTGAGTGCGCGAAATTAAAAATTAAAAAACAGGTATAAACAATGAAATTTTTTGAGATCTCTATTTACAATATCATTAACTATTGTATGAAGAATTAAGAAAAAAATATTATTAATATTTATTTTTTTTTTTAATATATTTTTCATGGGTCGAAAGTACCCAAATTTGAGATTTTTCGAACATTTAAAAATTCATATCTTTAAAAATATTAATTTTATCGTAAAAAGTCAAAAAGCCTTTTTTATTTGTATTTCAATACAGAATATAAAAAAAATTTTCCGGTTGAAAAATAACAATTCCTTGCAATTGTTTAAACAATTTCGGTTTAAACAATATGGCCCGGGGTTGCCCCATGGCAACATGCATTTATATTATCAGTAGGACAATTTGAAGAGGATCACATAAAAAAATTGAGGTGGAATAGTTTTCGGTACTCATGCGCCGATTCCTCCTGGACTACTGGGTCTCCGTTCCATTATATCCATGCTCAATTTCACGATTCTTGTATTAACTACACAAGGGCGTAGATCTTTTTTTTCTTGGGGGATAATCGAAAAAAAATTTTGACGACATTGTTAACTCATATCTATATTGCGAGAAAAAGAGGTTTGATAACGAGGTTTGAAACAAATTACTCGAAATAATTCTTTTATTACCAATAAGATTGTTCTGATCTTATACTGGGTGTTCTGAATCGAAGTAACGGAGGAAAATGGGAGATTCCTTGGATAATTTTAAAAATTAAAGGGCCCATAAACATGAGCCCGCAAACGCTTTGTTTTCGAGATACAAGGTGTTTCTTGTAGTCCTACTTTTTTGTGATGCTTAACCAGTTTATCGACTCTTTATTAATCTTCGCTACAGAGTTGGTGAATAAGTACCAAAACTTATAATTAATTCATTTATCACTGGATCTTTATAATAGTTTGGATTTTCCTGAAAATTACTATAGAAATCTCTTCGTATTTTGTTCTTGAAATCGATTGCAGATACGACAAAACTACAACAAACCGAAAAGTGTAGTATTGAACCAGAGTTTCTTTTCAAATTTTTCTTAACTACCAGTGGTACACAAAAAAATAATTCTGAAGGAAAGAAGCGGGCACCCATCCAGAAAAAATTCACATGATGAAAACTTTAAATTTGAATATCTATATACGAATTCAAGTTAAATATCTTGGGAAGGAAAGGTGCTATGAGAGAAACACTTGAACATCTGTATCTCAAAAACAAAGCGTTTGCGGACTCATGTAATAGGAATTTTTTTTCTTTCTAAATGATCTGAGAAATCTGTCATTTTCATTTGTACCTCAAATTTAGAGTGAAGATTTTATTCAAAACTAATATCTTCACAAATAAATTTCAATTTGAATGAATAACAATGAATTGTACAACACAGCACAGACAATTTTTCGATGCGAATTCAGTTCTTAAATAACTACATATTGAAATTCTGTGACAAGAATGATACAAAAAAAACCGAAAACAACGGGTAAGTGTATACCGATGACGAATGCAAAAATAATAGATGGCAAATAAGGGACTATGCCGAGAAAGCAAAAAGATAAAGAAAAATAATAAACCCCGGACAAAAACGAGCTTGTAGTGCAATAAAAGCACTCATCTTGAAGGGGATAATAAACTCATAAACCGTAAAAGGGTCCGATTTTTTACTGACGTGTCGATTTCAAAAGAAAAGTAAAATGATTATTAGTTGTTCATTTTATGGAGAAATTTTTTTCTTCGTCTTTGCGAGTTTTCTAAAATTTCATATTTTGAAAATCTTGGGGGGTAACTATATGTATCTTCAAGAAGTGAAGGTCTGCGGCATGCCTAACGCGCTTCCTTGTCTAGCGCTTTATCTACATCGGCGCGGTGAGTAATCGCGAATATTCCTACGCCTTTGCAGGCGGTTTCTGAAAATAGATTTGAGGCATGCCGATGCTGCAGGGCGAACTCAAATTTTTCTGTATATTCGGGGAGTGGGAAATTGGGTTAGTTTTCGCTTTGTTGTGATTTGCTGTGTCTCTACTGTCTAGTGTAAGTTTATCATCGTGTTAGTGTGAACTTTTTTCGATAAGATTTTTCATTTTGTTAATCGATTCAATTACTTCCAGAAGGCGAAATAGTTTTAGCAGGACCGAGTGAATCCTCTCAAATTCCCAAGGTAAATGAAAATTTTCGAAGTACTTGTGATTTTGTAATTTTTTTAATGAATCGGCAACATTTTTCGAATAATTCCTAAGAGGATAAATAATACATAATAAAAGAAGTCAAGCGACCTGTTCCAGATCTGAATAAATGTCTTGTGAGTATAGCTGGGGTCGGAAAATCAAATCGGAGGTCTCAAAATACACTGTATGAAAAGTAAAATTCACTGCTAAGATGGTGAAAATCACAGTTCGCGAAAAGCACTTTTGAGTCGTCAGCATGGAACACCTATTTGGCCGGCAATAGTGAAAATAGTGGAAAAATTTGAACTGGTGGGACAAGTTAGTGATGTGGAGGAAAAACCGTGTGCGTCGCTCAAGAACAATTCAGAATATGGCTACTGTAACCTTTATAATTGACAAAAGCTCTGGTTTGTCGATTTTTATTCGATCTTAGGAATAACAAACACAATTACACCTTATTCTGAGTAAGATCTTGACGCTTTTAAACTTCAGTTAATACAGATACTTAAGCAGGTCGATCACTAGCAACATCGTTTCTTTGCGCATTGGGTCCTTGAAATGCTTCAAAATGATTTAGATTTTCATCGAAAAATCATTTTGTTCTCAAATGAGGCTTTAAAAACTGTAATGGTGAATAGATTGCGCTACTGAGCTATAATCAATGATTTTTTATGCCTGGAATTGGAAGATATTGATATCAACGACGTTTATTTCCAATAAGAAGACGCTACGTGCCACACAATCGCAAGAAAAGTGTCTTTGCCAAATTGTGAAATTGTGAATTGGGGAAATTCCAGGATCCAGGAAAATTATTTCTTGAACTATTTCAAATGAAAATTAACTAATAGAAGTGAATCCAATAAAAAGCGAAATAAAAAATCCACAACGTAATTGAGGCATTCAGTCGGAGAAACTCTCATAACTGATGGATTCAAGTCTGCTGCCCCTTCATTGTGAGCATCTTATTATCCATTCTAAAAGACCTCAACCTATTCTAATCGGTAGGTAATATTATGAACTAGAAAATCCACCAGAAAGAAATCGTTGATCAATGAACAAAGTATTATAAAAAATCTGGAAAATAATGATTAGGAAATGTTATATTCACATTTTGTGCAAGCTGATTCTTGACCCGGAAGAATTCGAGACAAAGGAGTTCCCTGAAATAGAAAAGAGTTGCTTCTCATACAATAATTTTTTATGCTAGTCTAGTGGAAAGACTCAAAGCCAATTCATCATCCATCCTTCAGACCGAATAATGAACAAGAAACTCATTTCTCAACTGAAGTACAGCTCGATTGTTTCTACTTTCGTACAATATTCCTGAAGATAGCGCTCACTTCAGGAGCACACTTAAAAAATAATGAAAGGACGCAACGATCATATATAACAGTGATGGAGAGATGGAATATTCCATATTCTTCTCTTTCCTTTTTCCTTACGTAATAACCCTTATAAGAATTGACCTAGATAGAATTTGAGATTGTAAGATACCAAAATATAAAACATCGCAGTATTCATATCGTAGTTGTTAATAAAATAGTACGAGCAAATTTGAAGTTTCCACATCAATCGACCTTCGTAATTTAAAATGCACACTGGCAAAATTAGGGCAACAGACAGAATCTCAACGAATTGTATCTTGATTCCTCCGGAACATGACTGTTCAGATGCAGTCTTGTTTTTTTGTTGTATACAGGAGAGAACAAAAAGAATGAAGAGTAAACTTTTATCAGCATATTTTATGTGTGTAAATCGTGATGTACGAGAATGTTCACGAACACCCAGATGTAGCTTCATCTTCTCTGAACATATTTTAATTTTGAAAGAAATTACAGCTCTTTAAATGGTTTCAGTAGACCATTCCTCGGTAGAAAATGAAATCATTAAAATAATCAACTTTTTTAGGGAATTTATGGACACTTTTGTTTCAGTGTATCAATTGACATTAACTTTAAGAGCTTTACTATTCAAAACATCATTTCTTTTTCAATTGCGGTACCATATAAGCTGCTGTAATTTCTTTGTAAATTGAGATATTGCAATTAATAAAAAGAGAAAATGTACAGAAAAGACATGGGCGCCCGCAGGGGGAGGCCAGGGGGGGCCATGGCCCCCCCTGAGATTTTGATTGCCTCATTTTTCAGCACAACACGCTCAATATTACTTTCTCAATCCAAAGGGCATGGAAAAAAAATAAAGTAATGGATTCTCAAAAATTTTTCGGTTTTCAATGACAATCATGGACGCCTTATCGTTTCTCAATAATATTCATTTTGCCCCCCCTGAGAAAAATTTCTGCGGGCGCCCATGAGAAAAGATGAGTCGACATCTGAGTGTCTGCAAATATTCTTTTCTGTAAAAGATTCATTTCATTCTTCTGAATGAAAGCTTACTTTTCATCCTTTTTGTTCACCCCTGAATATAATGAAAACCGAGAACGGCATCTGAACATCTGAAGAATAATCAAATTACAATGCAAAAAAATAATTGCAAAAATCGGCCGAAGAGTTCAAAAGAAAATGAACTACAAACTTCGTTGAGATTTTGTCAGTATGTACCTAGTCTAGCCATAAGTTCTGATACACAAGTTACGGTCAACGTAGAGAGGGGAGTTTTAGGTGCGCGACTTTGGTAACACTGTGAGGTTATTCAGTGGAGTCGATGAGAGCTTATAAGCGGTTCACCGGCCATCTCCTCACACCGAAATTAAAGAAAATCAGACGCGAAAGAGCGAAAGCGCTCTTAGCTCGGCACGACGGAAATTGGTACAAAAAAATCTTGTTCACGGACGAGAAAATATTTACCATCGAACAGAAATTTAATCGCCAAAATGACCGCGTGTATGCTACATCATCTCACGAAGCCAAGGATAAGGTCCCACGCATCTCACGAGGCCATCATCCAACCAGTGTGATGGTATGGTGGGGTGCATCGTATGAGGGCGTTACCGAGCCGCATTTTTGCGAACAAGGGGTCAAAACCAACGGAAAAGTTTATGTTGAGATGTTGGAAAATGTGGTCGAACCTCTCAAAGATACCCTATTCCACGGAGAACATTGGATCTTTCAACAAGATTCGGCGCCAGCCCACAAGTCGCGCTTAGCGCAAAATTGGTTGAGAGAAAATTTGCCAGAGTTCATTGAACATACCGATTGGCCCTCTGGTAGTCCCGACCTTAATCCGCTCGACTATCGACTGTGGACGGACCTTGAAGAGGATGCCTGTAGCAAGCCTCACACCAATTTGGAGGCTCTGAAGTTCAGCATTCGGCGAGCTGTAGCCAATTTCCCAATGGAAAGGGTGCGTGCTGCTATCGATGAGTGGCCGGAGCGGTTACGGAAGTGTGTGCGGGCAAGGGGGGGACATTTTGAATAATTTTGACGTAATCTGGAGTAGAATTTTGTGCTCTTTTCAATGGTTCCTGTAGATTTTTCGTAAAATAAATATTCGATGAGTTATGCACACTTTTACTTGTATCAGAACTTATGGCTAGACTAGGTATATTTTATTCTTATTTTGCCGGTATGTTTTTTTTCAGAATCCATATACTCGTACATCAATAATTTTCCCAATTCGCTATTTCAATTTTGCAACACTTCTGCAATCTAAGGACCTCTCCGGTCAGGTTTGAAAGGTATAAGTTTCCGAAACCTTCAAGTTCCAACCTGTTCAACTTGATGTATAGATTCTCAGTGGCACATATCGAACTCATTGATTTTCGATGCAATGTGCAGAACTCGCAAATGAGAGCAGTATTTAATCCTCATATTTATGGATTTTCCCATTTTTGGGCACTAGTTTTCTTCGTTCGGCGTGAAAATTAATAAGATGATTTTTAGGCAAAATGGCTTCCTCTCCTTATTCAATAAATCCTTGAAGATTTTGAAATAATTTCAGTTGTTGAAATTTCCAGTTCTATTCTCAGTCAGTGTTCATCCTATAAACAGTGTTTAGTCCTATAAACACGGAGAAGCAAAAACTTTGAATTAGGGGTGCAGGGTGTTTTTTTCTCATAGCACCTCCCCCCCACAAGATATTCAAATTTGGCCTAGAATATAGATATTCTAGTTCAAAGTTTAGAGACAGCATGATGACCACAAAGCAAAGACTTCCACGAAGCTCTCGATTACACAGAAACGCGTTATTACATCCAAGGCTCAACGAATAAAGCCAGAATTGATAGCAGAATGCAGATACACACAAATTTTCAAGCACATAAGTGAAAATGCTGATTAAATTCAACGAAAATCTGAAACCAACAGCATAAATATAAAAACAGGAGCGAGTCAGAGCGTAACCATCTGCCATTCCTACTTGAAGATGTATCAAAAAATTAAATTGGCAAACTAGAGGCATCAAAGTTGACAGCTCATTTCTAGTAACTATTAGATGTAGAACATCCATACATAAATTGGACTGTAAGCTACTGGGTTTTGTGTTTCGAAGGACCATAAGATATTCCATAATTTTTATTGTGTGTGAGTCTATATACAACTACATATTCATGAATTGGCGGAAATTGAATCATGCATTAAAATAACTTGGTCTGAATATGCACATACAGAATACCAAAATCATGGGTGGGGAAAACATTACCACAACGATCAGTTTGTTTTTCTTATAAGATGTCTCTCAATATATATACACTGATCAAAAATTGCTAGGGATCACTTATGAACTTCTCTTCATTTGTATTTTTTTCAAGTTATCTCGTGAATATCTGTACATTATATGTTCTCTAAGGAAAAAGTAAGATGTTTTGAGTTGATTATATCAAAGTCTTCTTCACTTCATCGGCTCTTGTTCACAAAATCGATTATTATCTATAGGCTGTTACAGGTGAAGTGAAAAGTAATGTGATATTTGTTATTAAATCTGTTTTTTTCTCTCGTTCAAACACATAAAGTGACAATAATCGAAAAAATGAGAACAATATCAGCTTATCAGTCATGTTATCGGAGAAGACGTTTGGCTCCTGTGCAACTGGACCAAATCATACGGTGGATACAGGAAGGTTTGTCCCAGCGAGAAGTGTCCCGGCGGTTGAATGTTTCGCAAAGTGTCGTGAGTCGGGCTTGGAATAGGTTCATCCAAAACGACTCAGTAGCTTATGTTCATGGGGGAGGTCGGCAGCGCAGTACAACAGCTGCCCAAGATCGTCTTTTGATCCTCAATGCTAGGAGAAATCCCACTTACCCGGCGTCGCGGCTCAATAGATCACTGAGAGTTGCAACAGGAGTTCTAATTTCGAACCAGACTGTAAGACGACGACTACATGTTCGTGGTTTGAGAGCACGTACGGGTACAACATCCCCGTTTGAATAGGGAACACCGGGTTCATCGACGGCAATGGGCTGAGGAGCACCGCAATTGGACACTTGAAGATTGGCCCGATGTTTATTTACGGATGAGTCTAGATTTCGTTTGGTCAACTCCGATGGACGTATTCTTGCTTGGAGGGAAAGAGGTTCGAAGGTATGCAGAACAGTTTATGGTACCCACAACAGCTTTTGGCGGAGGTTCTATATGTGTATGGGGAGGCATTTGTTTGAACCAACGCACAGAGTTGGTTGTTCTGCAGAACACCACCATGACCAGCCAGAGATATCACGATATGATTATTGAACCCATAATTGTTCCGTTTGCGGCTGCCGTGGGCGAGAATTTCATTTTAATTGACGATAATGCCCGTCCACACCGTAGTCGTCTGGTTAATGAAGCGCTAGAAACTCATGATATTGATAGGATGGACTGGCCAGCTCGCTCTCCAGACATGAATTGCATCGAACATGTCTGGTCTGAGATGTCTAGACAATTGTCAACCTTAGAACAACCGATCAATAACCTGGAGGACCTTTCTAACGCTTTACGGGATATTTGGACGAATTTGCCCCAAAATTTTATAAATCGTTTGATCGAAAGTATGCCTCGTAGGGTAGAATGCTTGAGACGAGCTCGTGGGGGACCAACTACGTACTAGCTTAACCGAAACTTCAGCCTTCTTGTGGTTTCATCATAAAATTTTTATGTTATTCAAACACAGAATTTTGAGTGTTCCTAAAAAAGTCTTTTTTTCTCTCCAACTTTCTATTTTTTCATTCTTTTCTCAAGTGAACCATATTATCAACTGAAAATACTCTGATATCTGACTAAATTTATAATCTTGGAGCGAATATTTCAGAAATAAATTTAGAACAAGTAAGTGATCCCTATCAATTGTTGAGCAGTGTATTTATGGTTCAATATCACCTTAGGAAAAAATATCAAACAGCAAAAGTCATCAAGTCAACTTTTGAAAAACTTGCACATATTCTTAGAAATACGGATATCCCAATAAATCTCAAACGTTAAGTTTTTAACGCCTGTTTCTTACCTCTTGCCATACTGAATATATCGGTAAGAGACAAAATCAAAAAGAGGAAATCAGAGAGAGAATCAAAATCAGGGATGTCATGGAAGAAATAGCTGTCAAAAAGTGGAGATGGGCTAGTCACATAGCCAGACGGGGCAGCAGCAGATGGACATTAAGAACATTACAATGAGGACCTCGTGAAACCAAGAGAAGTAGAGGCAGACCACAAAAATTGGGTGGACGATATCCAAGAGATAGCAGGTACAAACTGGCTGATTCAGGCCAAAGATAAACGAATATGAAATAGTATGAAGGAGGCTTTCATTTAGGAGAAAGAAGAAATTGTTTTCGGAAAAAATTTTGCGTTTAAAATCATTTCAGATAATTTTACTTATCCACACTTAAAACATTCATTATTTGATTGGGCAACCTTTTAGTCATGAAAACATGTTGATTTAAAAAATTGCTGTTTTGGTATGAAGTGCATGATATTGCGGATTTTAAAGAAGGGAGGACATTTCTCATTCGCAAATAATTCGAATGTCGTCACCCATTTGAAAGTTGATGAATATTCCGGCTCTACACTCGCCAGTGAATCGTGATTCAAATTCACATCGTGATTCTCACCATGAAATGTACCACCTACATTGGTGTTTCACATAACTATAGTTATCCAGTGATCCATTTTAAAAGATCCACTGAAATAACGCCTTGGGAAGAGCTTGCATCGAAAAATTTTTCAAAAATTTCTTACGTCTTCGAGAATTCAATGTGACCTTGGAAATTTAATCTCAAGGTCATTTCAAGGTCAAGTATATTTTAATAAAAATTAAATGACAGTTCTATTTCCACTTTCAATTATTCAATATAACAATTGTTTCGCAACACAGTAGCTTCTACAGATATTTTATATTTTCGAAATACTAGTTCAAAAATGTAAAATATCTGGAGAAGCTACTGTGTAGCGATACAATTTTTATTTACTGATTAAGAGTGGAAATAGAATAACTGTTATTTAATTTCTATTGAAATGAATTTCCATCAAGTGAAGACCGAATAAATCCAATATTGGAATTAAGTGGATTTCTTGAATAGGAATATTCTTTGCGGACTATTAACCTTCTCGAAAAACTAAAAATTTTGTTTTTTTTTTCGTTTTTTGCATGAAATGAAGTTCTCTGGAGATATGGAGTGTAACATGGTTAAGATGGTCACTTTAAAGTTATATCTCATAGAACCATTTGTTTTTGTATTTCGTAGGAATAGTTTCAAAAATAGTAGCTAATTTGTTTTATCATTTTTCCAAACCGTACTTACACATGAGTTGACACCGCGATGATAAAATCTTATACTATTTCAAATTGTTACTGTTGCATTTTAGATTGTGCTTAATTTTAGACAATTTTCTGTAACATCATTTTTTTTCTCATTTATTTCTCCTCATTATTTTTTCTCGTTAATTGATGCTTTTATCAACCGTCAGATGCGTTGGACAGAGAATAGAACTGTTCATTGCTAATAATGTATACATTTTTAAACGTTAATTCGGTGGTTCATTTGAGTATTTGATAATAATAATGATGATAATCGGTTTTTATTTGAAGTATTTAATTTTTTGGCTAAACGTTTTTGGCTCAACGTTTTTGGCTGAACAAATATGTTCAGTACCATCTTTAAAAATAAATTATTTCCATTATCGAAGAGAAGCGACATATAATTTTTGTTTGATTCTTTCGATAGAACATTAATTTTTGATTTATTATTCGTCACCTCTTCAAATATGCTCAGCAGGTTTTGTGTACAAGATTTGCATCATTACCATTCTGAGCAAAATACATACACGTATCTCCATAGCGTTTTATTTTATGGCAAAAACGACAAAGACGAAATGATTTTTCACGAAGAATGACATTCTGCGAAGAAAAATGTATATTTCCCATTCAAAAAAGTCTACTTGACCTTGAAATCAAACTACAAGGTCAAATCAAATGTATGCAATCAATGTCTTCCTGAAAACATAAAAATTTTCAATTTAAAAATTTTTTGATCCAGGCTCTGCCCAAGAAGTTATTTCAGTATATCCTTTGAAATGGATCAACCCGTTCACAAGGTGGTCTAGATTTTAGTTCAATAACTTTGGCGTCGAATAGAACAACTCTCTTCATATAAACATGTCCCAACAGGCTTCATTTTCGAGTTACAGAGTGATAAAGTTTGAAAAAAAAGTTTTTATTGTTTGAATGTCTGACGAATGTTCCTCATAAAATATTCTTTTAAATGCCATATGGAAGCGTAATAATATACTACGTCAATTTTTGTAACCTTATTTCTCACTAATGGGAAAATGTTAAAAATAAATCTTTGTAGATTATCGTGGATAGTATTCGCTTTGTACTCGATTATCTCGAAAATGGTACATTCTATGAAAAACATTCAAGAGTCATTTTTCAGTGAAACTCTGTTGATTTAAGAAATGAAATATTTTACTCGAAAAAAAGACAGTGGTGTAGAGTTCTGATAGGAAAAGATCGTCGCGCCCCTTTATCTATGCCACTGGATAATTTTGGCAGGAGACACTCACCTAATTGAAAATGTTACATTATCTAGACTTGAATATACCTAAAAATTATACAAAAAATTAATATAATAATACTAGAATAATAAGTAAAAAACTTATATTTTTCAAACTTCAACACCCAGCTTTTTAGGATATATATTTATATGAATTTTTTTCATGAGTTGTTCTATCCGACGCCAAAATTAATGAACCAAAATCTGGACCACCCTGTATTCTGTGCGATTGGCCAATGACAATGTCAGATAGCACTGCGTTGTTTTAACACAAACATAACGTCACTCGCGAGGCCGACCAAAATAGGAGAAGTTGGTACTACACCTTGTATTACTTAAAACATGATAAAACTTATATTCAGCGAAGCAAGAGCTTCTTCAAAGTCGGAAAATAAGAATGCTATCTAATTCGATTTTCGATTCGATATTTCTGTTCGTCTGTACGATCATTTTCACTAGGAAAATATGTATTACTCTGCATCATTAGTGATATTTAGGGTCGCCTAGAGTAGTTTTTACGTAGAATATTTTCAAAATTCGCTAGTAAAAACACTTGAACATTTAGGAAAAATTGCTACATTCCAATTTTGGTATACTAAAAGCATTCTTCAGATATTTAACTATTAACACTTATAGAACCTATATTCCAATGCCTAAATTTAATATACATATTTAAAAATATAGCGCAAATTTCTAGCCTGTTTCACTTCAAACAAAATTCCCAAAATAAACATTAATATAAGAATATCAATACATTTGGAAGCAAAAGCAAAGTATTCAAAATAATTTACATTTATCTGAAGATAATGTTCGTTTTAGTTTTTTTTTTACTATTCCTAGTAGAAGTCTAAACAGACTGAAATTTGTTCTATTATACATCAAAATGATTTCAATGTTGTTAAAAACATGCCCCTACCGTTTTTCATAAATTTTTCAATCTCAAAAATTCCTTCGCAAACTTCGAAATATGAACGACAAAAGTCAGCATGCAAGGAATGATGACACATCAATGAAAAATTCTTTTTTTCAATAAGAAATGGATGATCAGATGAATTCGATGACAATCAAACGGGCACTAGTATGAGCAAAAACTAATAAAACGATGAAGCTCAAACAAAATTAAATATAAAGAAAAATTTGGTCTTTCACAAATGCAAAAGTACATACGATTTATCCAATATGTTTTCAGTCTCCTTGAATCTGTAAAATACAGGAGAAATTTCAAAGAAGGAAGATCAATGAAATGTTGCACTCAAAAAAACTGGTTGTAACAATAGTGTTCAGCATTTGTGTATTTTTATGATGATATTTTACAATGAAAGCAGAAAGGTTGAACAAAAATAACGGGAATATTCTAATTTGGTTCATACATTCTTTAGTTTTTAGGTTCTAGGGTATTTTCTAGGAATTGTTCACCGTTGAAATGTATAACTTTCCGGTAGTTTGCATAGTTTTTTTAATTTTGTGTAGTCATAAAAAATTGAGACAATCTTTTTAATCGCAACATACGTCGATGTAAAAATATCCCAATTGTCGAAATTTATTTGGGACATGATTTCTCCTACATAAAAGAAGCTACTGCTCCTTCATTTTTGGACGATTCAACATTGAATCTTTACATCAAATTCCATTGTTTGTGTTCAAAGGCAACTGACTAAATGGTTGTTATGCTTAGGAATATGTGAAAGAGTTTGGATGATGGTGCAGTGGACTGATAATACAGAGAAAATTATACCTTACTATTTTTATTTCAATTCAAAAGATTTCCGCAGAATTTGAACAACACAAATTTTTAATAATAAATTAAAGTTTTAATCTCAATGTTACCCCAGTATTCAGTTCAATGAATATAATAATTAAATAATAACGATACAACATACGTCCATACGTATGTTTGTATGCTTTTTTCCTAATGAAAAATTTAAAACTTCATGGTTTCAAATTTTTCATTAGGAAAAAAGCATTAACAACATTTTCTCTCACCAAAAAGTTCAATGTAATCATTATTCAGTTTTTACATCTTGCGCCATCTACATTCAGTACACAGTAACCTCCCAATGGGTTGCAGATGGCGCTGAAATAGAATATACAGTTTTCATCGTATCCGCTTTAAGAGGTAGGTTTCTTTCTGTCAGCGCCATCTAACAATACCCTAGAAAATTTTATTATTGATTCTCATCCATCTTCAAAAGATGAATGAATCCAGGAATAGAATGTAATCATATTATTTACACTAGAAGAATGGATATTCTATCGAGATAAATATTAAAAAAATTCTTTTAGCATTTGTTTTGATTTCTTCGGAATGACCTTGTGCTAATTTTCACAGTTTATTTGAATTGAACAGTATTCAGTTTGATCATTGATTTTCATTTCGCTTCATGTATTTATCGCAAATTTTCGACATGTGTGAAACAGGTCGACTCATAACTTAATTTTTACATTATTTAATTCTTTAAGTCCAACTATACATAAGAGTCTCAAGTTTATATTCACAATTTCTTTTATTCACAACCACTAAATTTCTATATAATACCTACTTACAAATATCAATTTGACAGCGACTTATATGAAAGATATATGATTAAGGGGCTGTAGACAACTCTTGTTAGGAATGTGTTAAGGTATATGAGTGTTTTTAACAATTTTGATATTCCATATTGAATAAGGAATATTTTCTCCAGAATGCTTTTTGACCTATCTTTGTCGAGAAAGCATACTTTAGCCTTAAGCCTCGCAAAAAATGATAAAACAACCAGATGTACTGTCTGTTGGATGTGGTGTTCCTTAGTTCAATCTTAGCTAATAGTCGAACAGTTTGTACTTCATATCAATTAGAATATACAAAACATCTCAATAGGTAAAGCCAAATATTTCTTTCTTACTCTTCTGTGAAATGGGTATACAAAGCATCAATTTACAGTTGATATCTACATGTGTTGTGAATACGATCCTGGCAGTCTATTAGAAATAAAGGAGGGATAGGGTTTAATAAGACCGTTCGACCAATAACATTTGCCCTATACCAGAAACATGCGATTTACTCTGTTTATATTGCTACGTCTTGTATTTGAATAGACTTTAGACCTCAGCTAGAAAGTCCGTAATTATCTGATGCTGTTGAACAACCCGCCTTGAAAACGTTTCACATTTCATTGACCCAATATATTCTTAGTCTTACGTAGAACCTTCCACATCAAATTTTTCTTCTAATGAAGACTCTCAATGTTTTCAAGGATCCTTTAAATCCGAATTCAAGTTAGAATATTGAATAGTTCTTGTTGGTTGGACACTTGGGTAAAAAAAAGTTCAAAACTTATAAGATCTATGAAATGCAAAAGATAAGAAAGGCATCCCTCGCAGAAATAATTTCTCAGGCACATTTCTACAACAAAAGAACATTTGAGAAATGAGGATATGCTGAATGATGGATTCGCAACAAAATAATACTCAAATGCTCATATTGAAAGAATAAATTAAGATGATGGAACCATGAAGATGGAGATTAAAAGAACATCAGGTTTAGTTGAAATTCAAAACGCCAAAGATTCTATTTGATATCTTGCTCACAGGAATTTGAAAAATACTAGTATAAAGAGTAGAGAAGAAGTAAAAGCATTCTTTTAACTCATTTACAATGAAAGATGGGTGTTTGATTGCTTTACACTATTTAAATTATGCTTCACTTTTATGTACCCAATTTTGTGTCCAATAGTCTTATCAATTAAAATGTATCTTGTTTTTCTTCATATTATCGTTTTAGTGTATATGAAAGGCTCCTTATGTTTGCTGTCTTTTCCTTTTCTGATTTTGTCTCTAAGAAATCAGGCAAAGCTTTCAGTCATATTTCACTCCAGAACCCAGATATTTTATAGACAATATTATAGCTGATATTATAGTCAGGAATCAACCAAAATGGATGTGTTGATGTTGATGATCGAAAAGTCATGCACATAGTGTATCTTTCAAGGTAAACCGTTACAATATCAAAAACATTAATAAATAAAGATTTGATATAACAATGAAAATTTTCTATATTGCATCTGGTAATAACTAATTTTTATATTGCTTCGAAAAAGATATGTAGAGTAGTATAGGGTAAAAACATTTTTTTCTATGTTTCATCGCTCTAGTGTAAAATTGGATATTGTTGTTCAGTAACTGTTTATTCTTTGAAGGTACGATTGGACTAGAAAAAGAGAACATTTGATGTCAAGTTGGCAGAATCAATAAATAACCATGTCATTCAATTATCTATTTGAATGGTTATAATGGTAGTTTCAATATCTTGTCATCATACACAACACGATATTTCAAGATTATTTATTTATTTATTTATTTATTATCTCATATATAGGTTCTAAAAGAAGAAAAGAGGCATGTCATGAAATTTTAATTGTTTTAATAGACACAAGGCCGTACCCAGGAGGGCGGATCAGAAATTTCCTGGAAAGAAGTATTTAAAAGAACATATTCTTCTGAGTTCAATTGATCAAAATTTACTTAATATTCCGCTATTAGTAATAATTAAATTTATGGTGTTAATCTGGCCGTGAAGATGCATCACGAGAAACATCTTTGAAAACAGCAAGCATAGTGATAGTTTTCTCCTCACAACAGTTTGTTCAGGTTCGAAGAGATCTTTAAGTCTATAGTTGGAACTCAAGAAAATCCGGACATCTTCTATAGAATCGTCATTCTTGTCTATGCTGGCGAGTGAATTTGTAGTGTGCCTTCGTTTAATGGCTAAAATATTCTCAGCTATAATTTCCGTCTACAAACTGCTTCAGTCTCCCTTTCATGACCTAAAGTCTGCAGTTGAAAATATTGTTGTGCTCTTCAAAAATATTCGAAGAATGATCCACCTTGTTGTTTCAAAACAGCAGAAACTTCAGTGAGTGATGTTGTGAAGAAATGTATTTACCAAAACTCGTTCCTCGCCAACATCATTGAAATTACTACTTCAAACTTATTCTGGGATTACTTAAATATTTTATACCAACTTTTTTTTTTATGTTCTGGTTCCCATGAAAGGGGATATCCTGTAATGTTCAGAGAACATCGTGAGAACCAAGGGAAAGAAGGTAGGAATTGGTGTTCTTTTTGAATTTATGAACAATTGAGACAATACATGTTGAATCTTTAAAACTAAACTAAAAAAAATATTTCGGGAAAGGAAAAAGGAACAGGATATACCTTCTTGTGTTTCAAGCGAATGTAATAGAGAACATTTTCCTAACATATTCACACCATTGAAATTATTTTTTTTTTGCCAGTGGCCACTGAAACTGCTGAAAGGACATGCCTGAGAATCACGTATGGACAACACAGACCAAGTGGATCGGTTCTCATGTCCGTTCACAGATACCATACAATCTAAGCAAACGAAGTGATCAATGAATTTGGTAGAAAATAAATTGAAGAACGGATTTTACAGTTTAGATTTTGTGATTTTATTGTAGATACTGTTTTCTGAGGGTACAAATTGATGTTGGATTGAACTATTCGAGTCTACAATTTGTATCTCGATTTGTATTGACTGGGTATGTGTTTATTTCCTCCTTTCACAATGAACCAATTCACAAGATGAATTATTTCCGTGCTTGAAAATAAAAGGTGATAAGATTTTTTGAATAAAAATCGAGAAATGGTAAAATGTTAATACAAAAACATCCTGATGTCTTTAAACTCGTCTTATTATTCAGCGAACATTCCGGAGTCAAACTATAGTTATGATGTCTAATATCATCTTATTATTAAGAGAAAATTCCAGAGTTATACAGGGTGTCCCGGGAAGAATGCGACAAACGAATACCATAAATTAAGGTCACCATGGAGGACCCGTATCAAGAGGTTTCAATCGCCTGAGTGCCTTCGATTGGGATATACAGGGTGATGTTCATCTTATGAGTGAAATTTTACAGTTCGATAACTCTTCAACTAATTGACCGAATAATTTCAAATTTTTTAAGTTTTATCACCCTTTCCTATCGCCTTCCTTCAATATTTCTGAACATTCCCTCATGAGTGAAATATTTTTAGTTCAAAAACTCTTCAATAAATCCACTGAATAATTTCAATTTTTCAAATTTTGTCGCCCTTTACCATCGCCTTCCTTCAATATTTCTGAAATCGAATAAATCAGATCCGGACTAACAAAATTTTAGACTTTTTATATTTGATCACTCTGTACGTTAATATCATATTTTTTTCCGTTTTCGTAACCACCACGAATTAATTCATAATCAACATTCTGAAACTCAGCTTGCCACCGTCATACAGGGTGACCAATAAACATTCCCTCATGAAATGAGTACAACCGATTCAACCGAATAAGATAGCGAAATCTGTGAAACAACTATATCATATCAACGTGGTCAAAAATGTATTAAAATGGAGGAATATCATTTTGAACAATATCTGCTGAACTGAAAATATTTTTTTTTCGATTCATTGTTTTCAAGATCAAATATTTCCAATTTATTTTCTCTTTTTGTTCTATTCTTTATCCAGTTTGTTGATTAAAAGTTTTCTTAAATAATTTGAGGAAAATTGAGGAGAGACATTCGTGAAGGGTAAAAAAACTTCAATTTTCGAAATAATTCTACCGATAAATTCAAGATATCTTGAACTATGAAATTTCTTTCATGAAGAAATGTTTATTGATCACCCTGAATGATGGCGCCAAGCAGAGATTTGAAATTTTTATTACGAATTAATTCATTGTGGTTAAGAAAACGAAAAAAAATCATAATATCAACATACAGGGTGATTCAATATTCAAGAAAATAAAAAAGGTCTTAAATTTTCCTAGTCCGGATCGGATTATTCGATTTCAGAAATATTGAAAAAAGGATAGTAAAGGGCGACAAAACTTCAAAAATTGAAATTATTCGGTGGATTTTTTGAAGAGTTATTGAACTGAAAATATTTCACTCATAAGGAAATGTTTATTGATCACCCTGTATGACCGTGCCAAGCAGTGATTTAGAATTTTTATAATGAATTGATTCTTTGTGGTTCCAAAAACGGAAAAAAATCATAATGTTCACGTACAGGGTGATCCAATATTCACGAAAATAGGAAAAGTCTGAAATTTTCCTAGTCCAGCACTGATTTACTCGAATTCAGAAATATTGAAGGAATTTTCACTAATAAGATGAACATCACCCTGTATATCCCAATCGAAGGCACTCAGGCGATTGAAACCTCTTGATACGGGTCCTCCATGATAACTTTAATGCATGGTATTCGTTTGTCGCATTCTTCCCGGGACACCCTGTATAATTGATCTTTGGCTCCTAAACACTTATTAGTTAAGATTCGTCATTTGACACTTGAATTGAACATTTTTTGGGTCCCCTGCTCTCTAGGATAGTATTCCATACATACCTCACTGCTTCGAATTTTTTTCTGGGTACGGTCTTGCGTAGATCTATTGATATATTACGTTGACACCTCTAAGAGTTCTCAATGAATATGACAAATTCTCAATTAAGATATCGATTGAGAGTCGGAAAAATCACTATAGCGATTTGTTTGTATTGCATCGAAGTACGCGATGATGAAAGACTCGTAATAGTCCGGGAGCCAGTAACAGATATACATGACCAAGTTCCTCTCCAACGGTAATTAGTAGAATGCATCAGGTAATAGTAATAAAAAGCCTCGTGAACGTCAGCTACAACTCTGCTGGGGGGAAGAGCGGCGGCAGCCCCCCAAACACGAAAAAAAAAAATACATTCAGTCATTTCCTCCCAACTGAAAATTTGTCAAATTGTAGCTAACCCAATATCTAGACGAAAAAATACAATCAGCTGGCTATAGCATAGTGTATTATACGTCAGCTGGTGCCTCAAACATGAAAAAAATATATATATTTTCCTACAACTGCTATGAAAAGTAGCGTATTCTGCATAGTTTACTCAATTACAAAACTATGTATTGCGCATACTGTGGGAATAGTTATTTATAATACAAGTGCAGAAGGCATTGATATTCTTCCACGAGTTCAAAATTCAAAAACGAGCCACGAAGTGGCGAGTTTTGGAATGAACGAGTGGTAGAATGAGCCTTCTGTACGAGTATTATACATTATTTTCTCTAATTCATTGCATTTTCATTGAAATTAATGAAATATTTCCATAAATATCATTTAGTGATTTTTGCATTGAAAAATGTTGGTTGGCAGAACTGATTTCTTTAAGGCAAATTGATGAATTGACAGATAAAGCCGTGGCGGAAAGTCCAGAGAACCAACATAGAATAATAAAATATAACCATGAAAACTGTGCGTTTCTGATATATTCTCGCACGATTTTGTTCTACAAGATGTGGAAGAATGAACGGAATAACCACAGAATTAGAGAATAGTTATTTATAATACAAGTGCAGAAGGCATTGATATTCTTCCACGAGTTCAAAATTCAAAAACGAGCCACGAAGTGGCGAGTTTTGGAATGAACGAGTGGTAGAATGAGCCTTCTGTACAAGTATTATACATTATTTTCTCTAATTCATTGCATTTTCATTGAAATTAATGAAATATTTCCATAAATATATTTTAGTGATTTTTGCATTGAAAAATATTGGTTGGCAGAACTGATTTCTTTAAGGCAAATTGATGAATTGACAGATAAAGCCATGGCGGAAAGTTCGGAGTACCAACATAGAATAATAAAATATAACCATGAAAACTGTGCGTTTCTGATATATTCTCGCACGATTTTGTTCTACAAGATGTGGAAGAATGAACGGAATAACCACAGAATTAGAGAAATATTATTCCCCACGGCACTTTGCCCACACCTTCCTTGGTAGACCAATGAAATTGGGTTTTTGAGTCGTTTCTATGGAAACGCAATAAATTAGCACATACTGTCAACGAAGGTCATTTTGATTTGAATCAAATCCATTACTTGAATTATTGAAATTTGTTCAGTTGTAGGAAAAGTATAGTGTGCAACATGTGGAGAAAGTCCTTTTCTCGCTCGTGTGTTTGCGGCACTCGCCTTTCAGGCTCTTGCCACAAACTTCCACACTCGCGAGAAAAGTTGGACTTTCCCCACTTTTTGCACAATATACTATTTCAATGACAGCTCTGACAGCGACTCTGATAATGAATCAGAGAGTGCCACCCTCGCGAGAAAAGGACTTTCTCCACATGTTGCATGTTGCATGTTAATATTTAGTTACTTCCACTGTCTGATTCAGTATCAGAGTCGATGTCAGAGCTGTCATTGAAAATATTTTTTTTTATGTTTGAGGTACCAGCTGACGGATAATACACTATGCCATAGCCAGCTGATTGTATTTTTTCGTCTAGATATTGGGTTAGCTACAATTTGACAAATTTTCAGTTGGGAGGAAATGACTGAATTAATTTTTTTCTTCTTCGTGTTTGGGGGTCTGCCGCCGCTCTCCCCCCCAGCCGAGTCGAACTGACGTTCACGAGGCTTTTTATTACTATCATCTGATGCATCTCACCAAATATCTCTCGAGAGGAAATAATCAACCAAATTTGCAACTGGCTCCCGAACTATAAAGTTTTCGTTCGTTATGAATTGATCCAAAAAGATTTCATCAAACCTTGGCATAACCTACCTTTCGCTAGCTATGGACGAGTTCCTGGACATGGACTTTGGAGACATCTCGAAGTCACTGTCCGATCGGTAGAGGAAGCTTTCCCTGCGTTGCGGAAGATTCTGCAGAATGAGGCCGGCCGAGGGGGAGGCCACCCCGTCCAGAGGTGAGCGGCCTGGGCTGGCTCCATTTTCGACGTCAAAACTGAAAGGGAAAATTATTATTGAATATCTTGTTCAATGGAACGTGGACTACTATTAATCATTAAAAGATAATTAGGTAAATATGTTCAAAAGCCAGTGGAGTTGGTTCAGGTTGAGCTTCAGTGGTATCTACTTTCCAGAAAGTTTTATTTAAATTGCAGATAATTCTTTTGTGGTAGGTCCAAATGTAATTTAAAAAAAAATACAAACATAAAACAATTATTTTTGCCAAACCCATATAATAATATCACATAGATTTATAAGAACTCTTAACGATTATAAAGGTAAAACGATTATACTTTGAAGTTATCATTTATTTATTATTTAGGCACCATGTAGTTGGCATCAAAATAAATTTGATTTGACTTGATTTGAATTATCCTAGTTGCCGTCAACCCGAAGATAAAATTGAATTCTCGAAAACTTTTATTTTGATTGCGATTTGATGATTTGTCTATACATTTCACAGAAGAGTAAGAAAGAAGATCTACGACTTTACTTGTTAAGATAGCTTTGTCTGTAGAAATTGCTAAGGTAGCGTCCTTTTTGGTCAGCCTAAGCTTATGGTGTCCTACAGTACAGTTTTAAATGATTTATATTTCTTTTGGTTAGTTTTAATAGTTTGTACGTCGGAATTGTATTTCTGGACAGAAATTATATGTCGAAAAGATATATCAGATGGCATAACATTCTCATAATGTTGATATTCTTTTTTTTATTGATATTGAAGGAATAATACAGAGTTAAATCTATTTAGAGGGCCACTACAGGGTTATCGAAAATCGTTAGAAAGGCAGGGTGGCATAAATTACAAAAAATTGCGTTATTTAGAGATGAGTGTGTTGGTGTGAACAGATTAGAAATATCTTCATTGGTCCCCGAGATATCTCGAAAAAATTGAAAATGATGATTTTCTTTTGTTTCTGTATAACTCATTCGTTTATGGCGATAATTTGGTTTATAGCCATTAACTGAAGCTTTTGCATTCTATTTTACTATTTTGATGCAACTTTATATTTAGGTCATGTCATTTCAGTATTTATTTAGAAAAATAGTATATCGTCAGGAATGAAATATATTAGTTTGTGAAGACAAATATTTGTTAATGAAAGTCACTTTTGTAATTATTGAGAGATTTGTATCGAGCAACAACATATCACATGAAAATTTATGCCTAACATTAGAAATTTTTTTCAGAAGTGGTTGTAACTAGATTCCTCCATCTCATAAATTGATTCACTTCAAAAACAAAATGTGTAGAAAAGTGAAAGAAAAGATACTTTCTGTAATTTTTCAGAGATATTAATCTAAGAACGACATATCACACGAATATTTTACTACGTCATCATATTTTATGGATCAGGGAATATAAAACAACTTTTTATTCCACAGAAAAAAGGAATAAGAATACTCAATAATATGATATATGATGACTCGTGCAGAGGTATTATGAAGAAATTTGGGATTTTAACTATATGCACTCTACATTCAAGAATATGTTCTTTTCATCCGGAATAACAAAATCCTATTTGAGAGGCATGATGATTGAAAAACTTAGTATAAGACAAGATTTTATCTATAACCCATGTTTTTTTAGTTTTTGTTCGATATCCTAGTGAGAGAAGAGTCTGACGGGTATGGTCACTGCAAACACTATCAAAGAAAACTGAATTTGGGACAAGAAAAAGTTCTCTACTACAATTGGTTCCCAAAATACCGTTCTTCGAAAGTAAGCCATTTTTCAAGAACGGTCATTCTGTTTGTATAATTACTATTTCCCCAAATTAACATCCTACTTCATGCTAATTACAAATGAAGTTGTAGTCGGTTTAACTATTTGTCTAAAAGATTTTCCTATAAAAGGTTTCATTTTAAATGGCCATTAGCAAAACTCGAATGATACACGCTTCAAAAACGCAATGAACTTCATAGATCGAAAAACTAAATCACTTTTGGGTGATGCAGTTCTTTGGCTGCAATATTGGAACTGGTGGAAAATTTTGAGCTGTTGAGACAAGGAAGTGATGGGGAGAATCAAGACCATTTGCGTCGCTCAAGAACAACTGAGAATATTGGTGCTGTAGTCCGTAGTATGACGAAAACCCATGTGAGACTGGTGCAAGTGTTCTGTTACTGTGAATGGATTGCGCTTCCGAGTTATGATTGATGATTTCGTATTGGCGAAATTGTAATATATTGATGTGGACGACGTTTATTTTCAACAAGAAGGCGCTAGGTGCTACACAAGCAACGAAACAATCGCAATTTTGCAAGAAGTCGTGGAGGTAATCACAATTGAGTTTATTCGGGAAATGAAATTCTATTTGGCAACCGAGAAAAAAAATCTCGAACGCTGCACAATTTCAGCCATTTCTGATTTTTTTTTTCAGAATTCTTCATCTATTCTGAATTGAGAACTAAAAAATACTCTGATATGACTGAAAATCGTTACTTCAAATGTTAGGTACACAAAACTAAAAAGACTCAATAGAATATTGCTCAGGAATGACGTTGCACATCCTGTATCTCGCTTATGGCAAAAATGATTATGTTATCTACACGATTATATATGCTTGTTCAGTTTGAAATAGAACACCCTGTATGGTTGAAAGAGAGGAAGTTGAACTTGGATAGACAAAAAGAAAATTTATTGCTTCCTCTCTGACTGAAAACGGTCAACCCAACTTCAGCGCCATAATTACTAATTCTTTCCATTGTGAGACAACAAGTCATTGTAATTGTTGAGTTATTAGGCGAGAGGAATTTCATCAAATATTTAAGAGCCTACATTTATCAATTATAAAGGTGGAATGAACGAGTTTCTTACATAATAGATCAATTGAAACAGACGTTTTCAATGTTTTATAACTGGGACGCATTTTTTCGTTTCGAATGGTTTATAATGTACAATGTACTGGGTTTTTCAACATAATTTTACCCCCCTTTTAACTTTGTTACTAGAAGAAGTACAAAAAAAAATGTTTTCTACAAAAGTTTCACGAAATTGACTAGTGTTTTTTAAAATGATTTCACAAAACGAAATATATACAGAGTGGGCAACATATTGATAGCAACTTCATTTTTTCAAATGGAACACCCTGTATATTTTTCCATATTTGACTAGCTCTTTTTCGCCAGATTTCTAATATATAACATATGTTTGGTATCTCTCTCATTTTGAGTACCACAGAATTTCAAATTTCAAGCACCACCTGGCAAAAGTAATCATTTTCAAGTGGAAGGCTGCGATAACTCAAAATGCCCTTTTTTGAGCTATCTCGTTGGCAACGATATGACATACGTTTTTCACTATAAATTGGAAATGGATCATTTGGATGCAACTCCATATTATATTCTCTCCTTTTAGCTTTCTTATTTTTATTGTTCTCCACATAAAGCGAAAACATTTCAAATTTTTCCGCTTCTGTGTAGTGCATATTCGATGAATAGTTTTATTCAATTACAAACGTATGTTATATACCGTAGCCAACGAGATAACTCAAAAAAGGGCATTCTGAATATCGCAGCCTTTCAATTGAAAACAATTACTTAGCTTGCCAGGTGGTTCTTAGAATTTGAAACTCTGTGGAACTCAGAATAAGAGAGATATGCCAAACATATGTTGTATATTCGAAATCAGGGGAAAAAGAGCTAGTCAAATATGGAAAAATATACAGGGTGTTTCATTTGAAAAAATGAAGTTGCTATCAATAAATTGCCCACCCTGTATATATTTCGTTTTGTGAAATCATTTTAAAAAACACTAGTCGATTTCGTGAAACTTTTGTAGAAAATATTTTTTTGTACCTCTTCTAGTAACAAAGTCAAAGGGGGGGTCAAATTATGGTGAAAAACCCGGTACATGATGCCCTAGTTGAGTAGTGCATTCAAGAATCGATACAAAACCTTAGAAATTGTACATAAAAACAAACAAACAACTTTGATAATGAATCCTTTCATGAGTATGCTTGTGTTACTCAGGGTTAGGGTTATGTAGAAAAACACGAAATGTTTTTATTAGGTATATATTTCTTGAAAATCGACTGCTGTCGAAAGTTAAGTTGAAAGTTCAAATATGTGGAATGATACATTTTTCATTAGATAATTTCTAATTAACTCAACGTTGCGATGGTGGGTTAATTAAAAATTATCTAATGGGTACTTCTGCCGGACGCATCATCAGAAGTATACTTGACTCATATGTAAATATTGACACAATCAAACGAATGCAACTCTTTTCTGATATACGTTTTTATCATCTGTAAAAAATGTAAATATAGGATATGCCGACCATCATGGATTATTCAAAAAAATTTGAATAAATCTGTTACATTCAGTGAAATTGGTTCATTTGAATATTTGATATTAATTATCAATTAAGAGCAAGGAACTAAGACATTGAACAATCAGGGACCTGTATTACATTTGTGACATCATTTATGGAAAAACCCAAGATTCAAAGATTTAGACAGATTTGTCTCGTAACTTTCAACCAATCAGCGTCAACCATTCTTGACGTCACTCGGTTTACACATTCAAATAAATATCATTTTATTGTAATGAAATCGTGGGTTTTCACGGATTTTCTTATTAGTTTGATCGCGTATATCGTTCGTAGTCTATCCTAATAGCATAGGATCCCGATATAAAACGACCTTCACCGAGATGCTTATTTGATAAAACGTATTTTATTTTTAATTTAACATGTCAATAAATATATCACATATGGGTTGCCTAACAAATTCTAGTCCAGAGTAGGTTTAATAAATATTAAAAAAAAATTTTTTTTTAAACATTTCACCGGTTTGATTATTAGATAAATTCTATACCAATCGAAAGTATGAAGCCCATAGAATGTGCAAACGTTAGGTTGCCTATTTTTTTCCGGTCACAACTCTCGGGTAGCCAGGTATAAACAGGTATAGTTATTTATAATACAAGTGCAGAAGGCATTGATATTCTTCCACGAGTTCAAAATTCAAAAACGAGCCACGAAGTGGCGAGTTTTTGAATGAACGAGTGGTAGAATGAGCCTTCTGTACGAGTATTATACATTATTTTCTCTAATTCATTGCATTTTTATTGAAATTAATGAAATAGTTCCATAAGTATCATTTAGTGATTTTTACATTGAAAAATGTTGGTTGGCAGAACTGATTTCTTTAAGGCAAATTGATGAATTGACAGATAAAGCCGTGGCGGAAAGTTCGGAGTACCAACATAGAATAATAAAATATAACCATGAAAACTGTGCGTTTCTGATATATTCTCGCACGATTTTGTTCTACAAGATGTGGAAGAATGAACGGAATAACCACAGAATTAGAGAAAATCTATACTAACATTTTGCAACGGTCTGATTATTGAATCAAAATCAATAAAATTAAAGATTATTTTATTATGAACACGGTGGTATAGGGTTGCCTGCGAAAAATCAGTCCCGAATCCCGGTTGTCGAATTTTAAAAAGTTAAGTATTGCTGCGAGTGAATGTGTGCGACTGAGAGGTCCCAATCAACCATCTTCTGCGATAAAAGGGGACACAGCATAGCAGCTGTTTGAAGTCCGTCCAGTGAAAGAAAGAGAGTGCGCATGCTATTTGTTCTTGGAAATGAAAAGGATAGCGATAGACTCGTATATGCGTGCATCATTTTGGAGAAGAATGACAATTTCAAGCCTCATGCAAGATAAAGCTAAACCAGAATCATAGTAAATCGAAGAAGCATTCTTCTTCGTCATGTGCCCTGTCAGTTAGGTCCGACGTTGGCGATCACCATTGAAAATGCTTCTCGATCCTGTGCCATACGCAAAAATTGACTTGCATTACTTATTCCGGTCCTTTCTTGGATATTTCTTCGCATTTTAGTCTGATTCTGCTATGTAATACTCTGAGGAGAATTTTGAGAGTGTGACTCATGAGGGTTACCAATCTGTAATCGGAACATTTTCTTGCCTTGAGGCTTTTCGGGAGGCATATCGAAAAAATTGAGATTTTAGTTCTTGACATACTATATTTCCGTTGCTTATAGAACTGCATGGATTGTTTTTACTGACTTGAATATTATTCAAACTTGTATGAAAAAAAATTCAATTAGTTCAATTAAGTTGCATACATCAGAAGAAACCTCCCTATTTCAACAATATTGTGTAGCATTTGCCAGCAGGACTGTGTCATTCTAAAATTTGTACTTTCAACTGGCCTGTTGATGGCTTTCTGAATTGATTGCCAATAAATTCATAATGGACAATGTGTGTTTTACTCTATTCTGAAAAGAAAACAATTTGTCCATGATAGCTTTTCCATCAGGGAAGTATTCCAAAATCATCATGTGAAATATTACTCGTATTGATACAGAAGCACACACAACGTAGTTTTCTGAGTTGTTTTGACAAATCATAAGAAGATACTGAATCCGGAGAATAGAAATTACATGAAAAAAATTTAATTTTTTTTGGCTTCTCATGAATGGTAATATTTGGCGTTCTTCAAAAAAAAACAAGAATATAAAAAAGTTGGAAATGGGCAATTAGTTAGAGTGCATGATATACAAGCATAGTTTGTGTAATTAACTCCAGGTATTTTTATGAACTGTATTGTGTACATAGTGTTCTATTACTTGAATGAAGATTGATTGATTGGTATCATAGCAATATGAGTTTTCAATTTCCTGATTGTATGTTTGTGCAAATTGTTGATATATGATTTATTCAGTTTGATTACTTTCCGAAATAATGTTTTTTGTGGTCGAACCGTGGAGCTGTATAGCATTCAATTTTTGTACAGAACTTGAACTCCAATAGCAGAAGAATGTTTCTATTTATTCGATGTTTGGATTCTACAAATCGTAAAAACGTAAACTGGGAAAAAAAGTTTTATTGGTAAACCAAAATCGCATAAAAATATACTTGTGATGAAAACAGAATCGAAAAATATCGAACGATTCCTTCATTAAAGCCATCCAAAAATATCCTTCTGTTCAATAACATCAAATGTTTCGACAGCCCAATTTAATAATTTTGGATTCCAAAGCTTCATAGGATACACATAACTGACAATACTCAATAAAAAATTGCTCAGAAATGACGTATCGCGTATCTCGTTTATGCTTCGAAAACGAAGTATATGTCTTAAGGATAAAATGATTATGTCAGTGTCATCTACTCGATTATATATGTTTGTCCTGTTTATGATGGAACACCCCGTATAATTTTGAGTCATCATCTCGCTCAGCGATTTCTTATCACTCATATTCCCAATTCGATTTTAAGGAAAACGTTGGTTTATCATATCTCATAAGAAAATTGTCCAATCTCTTCATTCTACCACATCGGACCTACATATGTACCGACAGTAAGAGGCAAAGGGATATTTTACTGTATTCAGTTGCATATGTACATATATTCCAATATGAATTGTATTCTGTTTCAAAATAGCTGTAATGAATATCCGTGAAATACTCAAAACTTGCACATTAGATAGGTACTACGAAACTTCGAATTCAATTTTCCTATTTTACTAGATAGAGGTATTTATTGGTTTCATTTGGAATACGTACAATATCATATTTTTGTTTTTCAGGTGCATTCGGATGCTCAACGTCCAATTTTTGAGCCAGATTTTTTCACACAGGATGTCGCCGGGGTTGCCTTATATCTGGTCCAAACAATATTTGTGAAAATATTGTCTATGCAGGGACTATGTGTGAATTTTATGAAATCAACAACTCTCAAATTTCTAATTATTAAAATAAATAATTCGTTCAATTGATCTATAAACAAATTCAAATCATTTTGTATGGGTTTGTTAAAACACAAATAATAATTTTTTTGGAGATCTTTCATATGCAGTACACATTTCAATATGATTTTTCCCTGAATTTTCATTTATGGCAGACAATGCCAGTCCTCTAAAGTTTTGAAAAACATTGTGCACATCAACTGATTTCCATTCATCCAATGTTCTTCTATATGAACGCAATTTCATTGTTTTCTGTATGCAATATGTAGTCAAACACGTCCAATTTAATTATCGACGATTGCATGTTTACATTCAAGATTTGATAACTATTGACATTGTCTCTCATTTTTCGATAAACTTTCCTGCACGTTATTTTTATTTTGATTTCGAAATCGCCTCACTGTCACTAGTTCATTTCGTTTTGGCAATCTTTCAATTGATATGTCCTCATCAGATAATAGAGCAGTGAGTAGAGTAGATTTTTCACTCTTCTACTGTTTAACCAATACTCAATCCAACTCTTGTTATATTAGATTCTCTCGTTTTAAACGAATTTTCTTTATTCCTTAAATTTTTTTTTTAATTTCGGAATAATCCTTAATTTTATTCTTGATTTCATTCATTTGTCTTGTAGATTCTGTTACAGCGTCGTGGTAGTTTTCTATCACACTATGATTCATGTTTGATTATTCAATATTGGTTTTACCTGATGAGTTTAATCGTTTTCACACTTCAGTTACTTTGTGATGTCATCTGACATATAATGTCAATTTACATTTATTCCAGTCCACAGATGGCACTGTTTGTTTGGATTGACTTGTATTTTCTAACAGGAATATATTTATCCATAATCTTTGTTTCATCCTATGCACTATTGATCAACGCTTCTTTCTCGCATATTATCATGTTCAAATATTTAATTATCATAATTAAGTCAGTTCTTTATCCAACTGTGAAGTCATTAATATTGTTGTTATGGTAATATTTTGAATGATTTTTGTTCTTTTGATCTTCCACTACGTAACTCAGTGAAATCAGATAAACGAGCTCTTAAATTATGTATCTCAACATCTTCTCTTTGAAAATACATTGCTTTCAGATAAGGTCATCCCAGCGAATGATCATTTCACCACTCCTCACATACCAAGTGAATTTTTCAAGTTGAATTAGTCGAAAATCTCTGAAAAGACATCTAGTAGACCTACAATAATATTGTACAATATTGGGAATTGTACAATAATATTGCATGTGTGTAGATGATATTGAAAGATTGCGCAATATATTGTACAAAATCAAAAGAGTTAGATATTTATTGTGCAATGTGAAAATTTTTTGCATCGTCTATGGATGATATTGTGCAATGTGTTGTCTCGATTTCAAACAAGAGTTTCCTGAAGATGGTTTCTGGAAATGCAATTTTTGCTAGACTTGATAGAAGTTTATCATTCACTCTCGGCTTTGAGGGACATAAAGTGTAAGGACTATACAAATCGGGGGAAAAGAATGAATAGTACTTCCGACGATTTCGAGTTTTCTTTTCCTCTTTTTGCAGTCTTTTACTAACGGCGATCAAAACAAAACACAGTTCGGTCTCACTTAACATGTTCGCCAAAAAGAATTCACAAACAGACTGGCAAAATATTGAACATCTGCACAATATTTTGCACAACCTTCAATAGCATCTACACACGTTCAATATTATTGCACCCAATATTGTTCGTCTATGAGCCACCTCAATATTTCTCTACAATCTATTTGCGCAATATTATTGTACGTCTATGGGCCGTATTACGGAAAAATGTTCCGAATAAAAGGTTGATGGTTTTGAGAGGGAAGTCCACTTGTGCTAAAACCTTGTTTATATCATGTTCTTGTGCAGGAACGGAAAAAAACTTTGAAAATTCAAATGGGTGTCCCTGTTTTTTATAGTAGATTCGTATTCTACGTTGATATGAAGTTAATATTCATGGTAAGTTCCGATTTCGAATTCTGCGTTTAAATTCGTTTATGGGTAAAATCCGACTAAGGTTTTCGTAAATATGACCTTTCTAATTTTGTTTTTTTGATTATCTCTGTTGCGTCAAGTGAATATCACGCAAACTTTACGGGCAGTTGAATATTCAGAGAGACGCAGGGCTAAGAAGATCCTTGGCGCCACATTAGCGCTACATTTGGTCATCCTGAAGTCGGATCTTAGGGCAAGGAACGAAGACGTGGACCATTCAAGTACCTGGATTACGCTTTGGTATGCAAAATCCAAAGCGACGCTTATCATCCCCAGGAAATCGGGGTACCATATTCAGTACGCTCGTAGCTGTTACCTTGTAAACACATAACTGTACAGCCAAATTCAATATATTAGTTAAGAAATCCGGTGTTCCATTATCCCAATTTGATAGAATTGTAGTTGATCGATTCAACAAAAAAAATCTCAAAGCTAGGGGTTGTTTCGAGATGAATGTCTACATAAATCTCAGAAACCGCAACATCACAAAAAAAGCATATTTACAGTGAGGACTGGATTTTTACAGTAAGAGCAGCCATTTGACAGCTGACGATTAAAACAAGGCTAGTTCAATCCACGAGAAAGCGAGCATGTCTTTTCGATGTTTGGTAACATGCCGTTCGCAGAATACTGACACTTCTCAGAAATGCAGTTCTGAATTATCTCGTTTTTCTTCATTATATTTCTGTACCTACGTCAAGAAAGTTCAATTTTTTGCAGTCAATCATCTCATTAAAAGTCTTAAAGTTTGTTCAAATTTTTCTTATTGAATCTCCAAAACCTACAAGTTTGAATAACAGCAAAAATTTCCTAGGATATACCATATTGAGACCACTCTTGGGTCAAATTCCGAAAAATATAGACATGTAAATGGTAAAGCAATCAATTCGGGCAACAAGCGTTCAGAAAAGAATAACATGTCAAATTGTAAAATTTGCAGTGATTTCTGATCTTGTTCGTTTTTATTCGATGGTTCATATTAATAAAATGAATGATCGAATAAAATGAAGAACCAACCCGTTATTAGTTTATTTATTCAAAATGAGATACAATCAGAAAATGTTCTCAAAAAAAACCATATATAAACTATTCATTCACAAATTGAAAGATATACAGCTCACAAATGCAGAAATAACGCCGAGTACTCAAAAAAGGCACAAAACTGCGAACACTTCATGTGTTTCATTCAGTACAAATTAACCTATAATGAAAAATAGCCCTGACGATTTTCTTAAAAGCAAACAGGTTAGTGATGAAAATATCAATCCTCCATAATGAAGGGTTTTCCAATTATTTTGTTTTATGTTTTATTTTGAGTGACCCGCTATCTGGGCTGCTAACACTTTTGAAGCTGTCATCTTCTGAAAATTTACAAGTAAAAATAGTGTCATTAACTAAAAATGGTTGATATACCTTCAACAACGCATTGAAATTTTGAAAAGTCAAAGTTCGTAAAACAAAAGCACTTTTGGGTAGTTGTGAATCGCCTCCTCGGCCAGTGAAACTGGTGGGAAAATTTGAGCTATTGTGACAAGTTAGTGATGAGAAAAATCGAAAATCTGTGTGTCGCTCAAAAACAACTGAGAATATTGCTGCAGTAGCGCGTACTGTTTACGAAAACCCAAGTTTGACGATTCCTCGTCGATCTTGATATTTATGGCCAGAATTAGAAGATATTGATGTGAACAACGTTCATTTTCAACAAGATGACAGTATTTGCCATAAAAGCTACGACACAATCGCAATTTTGCGAAAAAATGTTTCTTGCCGTGTTCAGAATTTGCCATCGAGAGGTTGTGATTTAACACCTTTAGTCTTTTTTTCTTTGGGGCCACTTGAACCATTGGCCATAGATCCTATATGACAATGCTTCATAACTTATTAAAAATAAGAAAAAAGTTATCGAGGACTTACAGCCGCAAATGTGCATATTATCCATGGAAAATTTCATTGAAAGGGTATGGAGCTGCAACAGCAGCGTAGCGGCTATTTGACTGATGTCGTTTTTCATCGTTAATTGCATATATTCCTCTTCATAATGAAATGAAAATCTATTGATTCATCTTAAAATATAATCTTATTTTTCTAAAATCAAAATGGAACGTCTTATTGGAAAACTTATATTCATTAACTATGTGTACATTCTGAACACCGGTGAATTCTTACCAGTTAAGTCTGTTGAATGAATTTTTAGGTAGCAATGCTCTTGAAGCTTGAAGCAACCTTTGATCTGTCTCTTGTTTGAATTAATTTTTGATTAGTAGATCTGATTTGTTTTTCTCTACGACTTCGTAGCAATACTCTACTGTGAGTTGTGTTAGAAGGAACAAGGTATGAAATAATTGTTGTTAATTTTCATTAAATTATAGTTATTCATTGCATTGAGAATCATCCAGATTGCATTATAGCATTATCTCCAAGATTTCTTCAGGATGGATCATATGTCCTCAATAAATGTAACAGAACTAAAGATTGTGAGTGTATAAGTGCTAGGAGAGAAAAATTTTTTTCTCAGAAATGATGTTTTCAACCATCGGCTGAAGATTCATTAATTGTGATAAAAATAAGAAAATTGATGTATTCTCGTCCGTCAGTTACAAACCGCCCCGGTTACATTAAGTTCAAATAAGTGTAATTATGAGAATAATGAACTTGCATCAGTTGAAAAGTCTTAACCCCATATGATATTTATTGCTGGTGACTATAATTTTCCACATGCTGTATGGACTAACGACCTACTTGTTGATTTTGGAGTTCTGTTGGAATGACGAGATAGGGTCAAGCTTTGGTTGATTCATTTGAGGTGTCCACACATGTGATTCAAGCAAAAAAACTCGACCTAACCATCATCGAAACGTTAAAAGTGCATGAAAAACTGATAATTTGCAACTAGAGACTTTTAATAGTTAGATCGTCGGCTCCAGGGTAGGCGCGAGCAATTTTGGCGCCAGAAACAAAAAAATTTTTGGCACACCTGCTGAAAAAGTATCAATAAACACACCCCCTCCATATAGCATTTATCAGTAACTAGTTTCGAATTCAGAATCGTAGGAATTTTCCAAATGTTGAATGTGTTTTTCGTCTTTGTGAAATACATTCCATCCCTCATTCAATTAGAGTAGAGGGCAATGCTGCTTATATTGGTTGGGTTGCCATGTGTTATTTATTGAACAGGCGGCTAGGTAAAGACGATTTGGAGATTTTTATTGCAGGTAATGTTGATAAACGCAGCAAAGCGGACCAAACTCATGTTGTTTTCAAAAATCAAGACTATAATCTTTCAGAAATATGAAAGGGCGGCCACAAACTTGGCAAAAATGCCGCCCCTCGAAAAGGAGCCTGTGACAGTCGCTTCGCTGTTGCACCCCTTACGCCGGCCCTGCTCGGCTCATGAGTAAGCACCTTTGGTTTTCTTTTAAATATTTAACTAGTTTCAAATCAGCTTATCCATCGTGTGTTATCGATATCTCGATTAACGCCACTGACATTCCATCTTGCAATCAATGATGTAAATTATGAGTTTTCCGATAATTCGTGTTCATCAGGTGTTGATTGGTATCGATGCTCTCGATGTGAACAAGGAATCTAGGCTGGGATGCCACTCATTTATTTACGATTGGTTGCATTAGCAATGGTTACCCCTCTCTTACCAGCATCACAGTGACTAGTCAATTGTTAATATTGGGAGGCTGATTTCGACAATTATAAATTCGAATTGATAAAAGGGTTGTCAAGTGATCACGTTTCATTTATAGCTATGTCGATAAAACTTCTGGAATCGATAGTTTACTGTTATAATCAACAAAAATATACAATTATATGAATACATTATGTCCATAAATCCATATAAAAGTTTCCCTTTATTTGAATGACAAATAGAAAGGCGAGTACTTGAACGATATCGAAATAAGTTCTTTCAATATGGATCCTCAAAAGCTTCGGTTTCTAAATAAGTAGTGTTGAAGTTTGAAGTTATCTGAAGCTTTTTTCTCATTAATTTTTCATTCTCCATCGAAACTCATTCATGCTTTTCGTCTGAAAAGTTTTTGTTTCCCTACAATCAACAAAAAAAAAATGTTGAAGAAATTTTGAAAGACATCAGAAAAATTATTGTTTTGTTTATATTCTCGTTCTGTGACATAAAGATTTGAATAACTAATAATCAACGAAAACTCAAGAAATCAGGGCCCCCGCAACCGCGCGTGCAACGCGTGCACCGCACGCGGGCGCCACTCTAAAGGGGCGCCAAAACCACTTATAGATCGAATAAAGAACCGAAAGAACTAAGGTTTTTGAAAAAGATTCTTTCAAATTTTTTAAACAATTTTTTTTTCCAACTTCTTTCTTGCAATTTATGCAAGTTTCCGAACGTCCAAATCGGTATGAAATAGCCTTTAGCTAGAGGAATTACTGAAACTCACTTTCTTCACCATCTGTAGGAAAAATACTACAAGTTACGGAGAATTTCTGAAACTACCAAAATCTGCTTGCTGCGCTATAACAGCGAGAGGCGGGTAATCCAAATAATGTATATTTTATTTCGCCAAGTTCAAGAGTCAAGAATTTAAATACTTTAATACCTAATTAAACATTGAAAAAATTTGTATTTCGTGTATAATTGTGTTTTGTTTAACCGTTTTTTGTTGTGATCGAATTAAATTTTATGAAATGGTAAGTACCTTTCCAAGGTTTTCCTGAAATACTTTTTGAATATGATAATGGGAACTTTCTTAAAACTGTCTGAGATGATTTCGTCTTTTGATCCTGTGATGGGAGAGCACATTAGTCGAGTGCAAAACTCACAAACAAATGACCCATTATTTAGGCTACCAGATACAAAAAGAAATCAAATTTAGATATTAAAATCAGGGAGGTCAAGAGTCTGATAATGAGGCAAATATGCGCGAATATAATAATAATAATAATAAAACAAACATATTGGTTTACAAAAACGCATACTCGATGCTAATCCTAGGGCATTTTTTGCGCCATGTGCTGCACACAGCTTAAATTTAACTGAAAATGATGCTGCTAAGGTTTCAAATGAAACATTGGACTTTTTTAATATGGTACAAGAACTTTATATATTTTTCTCTTCATCCACAAAAAGATTGGAATGTTTTAAAAAAGCATGATCCTCAGTTACATCTAAAACCCCTAAGTGATACTAAATGGTCAAGTAGAATTGATGTTAAAGTTTCATTTTATTCAAATATGTGATAGCCTTTTAGAAATAGCAGAAAATGATACTTTCAACATGGAAACTAGACATAAAGCAAGTTCTCTTTTATTAAATATTCAATCTTTTGAATTGATTTGATATTCAATCTTTTAAATTTATTTGTAGATAGTATAATAATTTGGTATGATGCTTCATTCCAGATTAATATTTCAAGCAAAATGATGCAAAGTGTAGCAATTGACATTAGAGTGTGCCAAAACTATTTGAAGAAGTTGATAATTTCAAAAATTATATAGATGATAATGTTTTCGAGGAAAAACTTGCTGCAGCTGGAAAACTAGTGGCTGCTCGTGAGAAAGAGCAATGTTTATGCCTTTATGAATAATTTATAGAAGAATAAATCTTGAGTTTTGAAACATCTATAGTTTCATAACAAAATCAGAACATAATGCGCTTTTAGGCGAATGCTAAAATGAAATAATGAAAAATTTAAAAAATGTATTATGTAACAACTGACAGCATAAGGTTCTTAAGGCAATGATAGTTGCTGATAGATTTTTAACCATTCTACAATAAATTCTCAACAAAACCTAAAAAAAAATTTGCCGATTACCCAGCAGCGCTTTTCTCCACCTCCCCCCTTTAAGGGGCGCCAAAATATGTTCGGCACGCGGGCGTTGATGACCCTTGCGGGGGCCCTGCAAGAAATAATCATGACAAGAAGTGTCGATTAAAACGGAAATAGATTCAACAATTAAGCAACATAACTGCAGCGATTGTTGGAAATGTCCTCCAACCCCATAAAAATACTTATTTTCAGATAGATATCACAAGAAGTTTCGAGAAAAATACTGGACAACAGTATTTAGGATATTCCGTGAAATATACAAGGTGTTTCCTTATGGAATCATATCAATATTTATGGGTGTGATTTTTAGGCCCATTTTAAGAAAAAAGATTCATATGAACATATGTTCTAAACGTCTCACTTTTTGAGATACAGGGTGCAGGTAAAGTTTTCATCAATGAATAATTTATTATTAATATCTACAATACCACTTCAGATATCTCAATGAAATTTATCATACATATACTATGAATGAAGGGTCATTTTTTAATGTACCTATCACTTTTTTTTATTTCCACCAGTAGCATTCGTACGTAATTTGACATGTCTATTTTGGCAGACATTGATGGTAAGCCACAGATTTATCCTGAAATTAAAATTATTTTGAAAATTCCCAATCATTTCTTACCAAAGTACATCAGTTGACTTTTTTCAATCTGATGCACGGTTTTCGCTTAAAAAATTAAAACCGTTTCTCTGCATGATCTTTAATACATACATATGACAATATCACCATGCAGAGACATACATAGATTTCATATTTTTTTTAGATGAAACCCGTCGGACTAAAAAAATTCAAGAGATCAAATTTGCCCATAATTGAATATAGATTTCAATTTTTTTTAATTTTTGAAAACTTAACCACTCTGTATCTCAAAGGGTAAGACGTTTAGGACATATGTTCATATGAAGTTTTTTATTAAAATGGTCCCAAAAATCACCGCCATAAATATTGACATTCAATTAGGGAACACCCTGTATATAATCTGAAGTAGGTGCATCAAGAATGAATGAAGGGGAATGAAAGTGAATATATAATATGTGTGAGACGCTTCAGGTGATCTACAAGTGTGCTGAACTTAAAATTTTTTTATTATTCATTTGTGGATTCATAAAACAATATCAGATAAATGTTTGTCTTTACTCTTTACTTTTTATCAAAATTGTACGCGAGTCAACCGTGTCCGTAACCTACACTATTCAACAGGATATCCTAAAATTCGACGTAGCCGTTTCTACGACGGAGTGTCACCTCGAAATCCAGTACGTTTGTTTACATCGTGAATTTGCTTAAACTTTTGGCCTCGCTTCTTTTCAAGTGAAAATAAGTGTTCATATTAAGTGAAAAATGGTAAGAAAGGTTTTTGTTTTATGTTTGAGGTTAATATTGGAGGCTATCAATACCTATATTAAAACATTCGGAAATCTTCGTTTCAAGTTGTCGCTGAGGAAAATAAAGATTATTATTATTAAATTTCTACTATGCCTACCTATTTGTGCAATGCGTGCTCATAATAGCAATTATAAATCCACTAGTGATAATGTGTCGGTCTTGTTATTTCAAAGAACCCTATGTGAAGCCAAAAACACATCGGGATGATAATTTCAAAATCAATGATTTCTTCTATTATGAAAATTTACTCAATTTCAAATCACTATGAGTTCTCGGAACGGAAATTTTCAAGTGAAAAGAGGTAACAGATGAAAATGTCTCGGTAAGTAAGTGATAATCTTTCAACAAAACTTAATACGCGTTTCAATAAAAGGTCTATAACAATTTTTTATAGATTGTTACCAATTTTCCAATACAATTATCACTGCCTAATATGAAATGAATTTTGTTGAAGTTAATAGATAGATCTAGTTGAAAAGATTTATTTATGAAATATTCTGAAGGTTCTTTTGATTTTTATCACGACGAATGCTTCTATACTAGTAACCTCCAAATACTGTTATTGTAATTTCGCAAATTACTGATTTTCACTCTTTAATATGCAGAATATTTTATTTCATTTATCTGAATGTTTGGGATGAAAACAGAAATGAAATAGTTTGAAATCAAATGAACAATTTCAAAGAAACAAGATTGGTTAAATATTAAAGGCTACTTATCGATTAGCAAATATTTTGTTATCTAGCCTAGATAATAGTCCCTCATCTTTTGTTGAGATAAGAGAACACTATTTCATTCGAAAAATTTTCGGTTTACCGAAATTTCTATCGATCAATCAGCTCCTCAATTTTACTTTATATGGTTCAACTGAAAACACACTGGAATTGATGATTTAATTTCGGCTTCACAAAAACTGTTATACTTTTTAAAGTATGTACATTGAAAAAAATGACTTTTGTACACCGATATAATTGTGATGACTGATAGATACGTTGCCTACATTGTTGTCTTTAATCGAAATGTTTGTTATTTGTGAAATTTGAAACAAATATTAGAATGTTTATGGGAAATTGCTATTGCTTTGATTTTTTCACGCTTCTGTAATTTCTGATAATGAGCAGAACAAAATATTAAATACCTCGCTGAGAAAAATCTATTTCTCCTCGCGATTATTATCCCCTCTGATCTCCGTCTGCTATTTCCCAAGCCCCTTTCCATGTAAACCATTATTCACCATAGAACAAATAAAAAAACAAATCACTTTTCTTTACACTTTCCACACACGACAATTACGTATAACGTACTCCGCAAACCACGAATTGATAACTTTCAAAATCGCAGATAAGATCCGGATTAATTCAACCTTCTGAATTATCGATAAATTAATTGATGAACACAGTGTATTTTTAGTTCCAATCAAAATTCATTGTACGGTCTGGACGAGATGTCAGTTAACGATGTTGGGGATTTCTCATCAGCGAAGTTTTGAGTTTCGAAAGTAACTGCGACGGTAAGCCGTTCGACCTAATAACAACTGCAGAAAATATCTACATATCTATCCGTCATACAAGCAAGGTTCACGGGAAGTTTGAAGATTATCTTGCTTCGTCAGTAGGTACCAATAATATTTATATCTCGTTACTTTCTTTGATCCGAATTTAATTCATTGATCGATAGCAGCAACTTAAAAAAACTTTTTCTGAATCATGTGGATGGAATGAAAAGATGAGAAATTCGAGTAGAGCACTGACTTGGCATTACGAGCTTTTAAGCTTTCGTCATTTATACGTCATTGAAGAACGAAGAACTGTATATAGGTATTGTATATGATCTGCGATTTATCATGACGTCATTGTTGTCAGTTAGTTTATCTAGATAAGAGGATTTCATGATTGATTTCAACATAACGAATCAATATATACAGGGTGGTCCAGATTTTAGTTCAATAACTTTGGTGTTGGATAGAATGACTTTTTCATAAAAAAGTTTATATATAAACATATATCCTAACATGCTTCATTTTCGAGATACTGTGTGTTAAAGTTGGCAAAATATTAGTTTTTCGCCTAAAACTCTAGTATTTATTATTACATTCATTGTTTGAATTTTTAGGTATTGAAGTCTTGATAATGTTCTGTTTCGAATTAGGTCGGTGTCTCCTGCAAAAATTATTCAATGGCGTAGAAACAGGGATGCGATGACCCATTTCCTATTGAAAATCAAGGACGCGGTTTTTTCGAGAAAATTATTCTATTTCTGAAATCAACAGTTTTACGGAAGAAATTGTCGATTTTTTTCTATAGAATGTACCGTTTTTGAAATAATCGAGTACAAAGAAAAAACTATTCACAGAAATCTAAAAAAATAAATTTTTCAAATTTTCACATAATTGATAGATGAAAGTACAAAAATTGGCGTAGTTTATTATAACGCTCTCAGATGGCATTCAATTCAACATTTCAGGAAAAACATTTATCAGACACTCAAAAACTAAAAACTATCCACAAAAATTGTTTAAAATGTGAGCCCATTTGATACAACACACATCTCGCACCGACGCAAAATAGAACGATTTAAATTTGCTGAATGAAGAACCATAATCTATTTTTGTAGTAAATGTCAGCTTTGTACCCGATTAGGTATAATTTACAAAAAATTCTAAAGAGACCTTTTTTTAGTGAAACCCTGTTGATTTCAGAAATGAAATCATTTTTTATAAAAAAAAAGAGAGTGGCGTAGAATTTCAATAGAAAGGCACTTACCTTATTCGAAACATTATTAATTATAATAAAAAGTTGTTGCATCTGACACCAAAGTTATTGAATTGAAATCTGAACCACCCTGATGTAAATGAATGAACTGAATTTCAATTAAGTCAGAGCAATGGTTGTGAAAAAAAGATTTTTTTTCGATGTTTTATTTGAATTTTCAATCGTTTCAGTAGTGCGATCAACTTTGAACTCACTTCTCACCTTGAAATGCTTATTGCAGATCCACATCTGAATTTCAACTAGATCGGATGTGTTGTTACTGAAATATCAGTCTTTTTTTCCATACTCTGCCCGAATTTTCTATGATTCCAATAATATGAACAGCAATAAATTTCATTCAAATCTTTGTATGAAATTTCATACAAAATTCATTATTTTAGTCTGCAAGAAAAATATCGTTCGAATCTGTTACTTAAATATTTTACTGAATATTCACATTGCCGGTAACATATACAGAGAGGGCCATTGAAAACGAAACAGCGGCTCTGTAAGTCGGCAGAACCGAGTTATATAAAAACGCTCGGACACGTCAACAACATTTTCGAGGGGGACATCGTTCGCGATGAAATTCACCCGAAATACATTCCATCCCTCGGAGCTGTGACCGCCACCCCTAAATTTTTAAATGGCACCATATGGCAAGTGATACCTCATTTGAAAGGTAGTTTCCTTCTTAATATCAAACAACAAAAATAAATCAATTCTATCGATTCGTTTTCGAGATATAGGAACTTGAATTTGGAAAATAACTTTTTATTCACTCAATCAATAAAAATAAGATCTAACATTGCAACTGTTTAAAGATAATTATCATTGTCAAGGAATTAAATGATCTAACTGTTTACCACCCATTTCCATACAATAGTACAAGTTCTGTTCAAAATGAGATCTCACATTTCGTAGCATTTCCGGCGTTATTCGACGGCATTCTTCAATAATTCTACGTCGTAAATCTTCCAGAGATTCTGGTTCGGTTGCATAGATTTTGTTTTTCAAGTGACCCCACAGAAAAAAGTCGAGTGGGGTTAAATCTGGAGATCTGGCTGGCCACCCTATAGCGCCTCTTCTTCCAATCCAACTTCCAGGAAACATTCTATCTAAAAACTTGTTGAAATTTCAAGTGCTCTTCGTGGTAACGATTGAGTGAATAAAAAATTATTTCCCAACTTCAAGTTCCTATATCTCGAAAACGAATCGATAGAATTAATTTATTTTTGTTGTTTGATATTAAGAAGGAAACTACCTTTCAAATGAGGCATCACTTGCCATATGGTGCCATTTAAAAATTTAGGGGTGGCGGTCACAGCTCCGAGGGATGGAATGTATTTCGGGTGAATTTCATCGCGAACGATGTCCCCCTCGAAAATGTTGTTGACGTGTCCGAGCGTTTTTATATAACTCGGTTCTGCCGACTTACAGAGCCGCTGTTTCGTTTTCAATGGCCCTCTCTGTACATATAATATTTGATTATTTCCTCGATCCAAATTCGACATCTCTTAGACATTACTATTCCTTCTTAACTTCGGATCAAGTATTGAGAATTACCTATAACTCAAAAACCATCTGCTTTCAAAATAGTATATTCTAAAACAAGTTGCAACTACGTCGCTCGTTTTCGAACGCAAGAGTGTTCGAATTGCCTTCTGCAACGAGTATTAGACGATATTTTCTCTATTTCAGTCAAGTATTGTGGAATATTGAAGGAATACAATGAAAAATTCAAATTATATATCCTAGTGACTTTTGTATTTTATCTTATCAGTTGGTGTGACTGTTACAAAAATTGACAGATTACGGAATTTCAATATGAATCGTAAGTTTCGAATTTTAAAATAATTTATAATTACGCATTAAATTCGTGAATTATGTCTGACGAAATCGATTCAACACCACTTGAATAAAAAAAAATTGCGAATAATGTTGGAAATTATTTCACTATATCCAAATTATATTGACAATTATTGACGTTTATTGAAATTTGATAGGATTGGACGTCAGTAGAGTCTGTAGAGACAACCACAAAAAGAAAAATATAACTGAAAACGATGCTGTAATGAGTTCATTACAGCATTGTTTTTAGAACTGTAATGAACTCATTACGATACTGAAATAGAGAATAGTTATTCATAATACAAGTGCAGAAGGCATTGATATTCTTCCACGAGTTCAAAATTGAAAATAGTTATTCATAATACAAGTGCAGAAGGCATTGATATTCTTCCACGAGTTCAAAATTCAAAAACGAGCCACGAAGTGGCGAGTTTTTGAATGAACGAGTGGTAGAATGAGCCTTCTGTACGAGTATTATACATTATTTTCTCTAATTCATTGCATTTTTATTGAAATTAATGAAATATCTCCATGAATATCATTTAGTGATTTTTGCATTGAAAAATGTTGGTTGGCAGAACTGCTTTCTTCAAGGCAAATTGATGAATTGACAGATAAAGCCGTGACTGAAAGTTCGGAGTACCAACATATAATAATAAAATATAACCATGAAAACTGTGCGTGTCTGATATATTCTCGCACGATTTTGTTCTACAAGATGTGGAAGAATGAACGGAATAACCACAGAATTCGAGAAAATATTTTTAACTTGTATTTTACCAATAGACGTTAATATAGCATAAATTGATTTTCAGACTTCATATTCAGGTAATGGTGAAAGCTCTGGACTTAGGACTTAGATTATTCTTTATTCTTCGCAATCCAAATAATCAAAATACAAAGGGAGTTTGTAATAACCATGCGTTTTTGAATTGAAAATATCATTCTCAAATATTCGAAAATCATGAAAAAAAATAATTGAATCTCAATAACTTAAACCAAAGAGAATATTGAAGAAATCAAAATGGAGGGATTTCCAATAATGTGTTTTATTCTGATATCGAAAAGAACGAGTATAGTTCATAAGAAATCAATGGATGGTTAATTTATTGTTTAAAAAGGAAGGCATGCTATTAACGATGGAAAACGATATCAGCCAAATGACACCATATTCTTTTAATAGAATTTTCCAAGTTCAATTTGCACATGCATGTCCTCGATAACTCACTAAAATCATCTTTAAGGTCTTGGATCGATTGTGGAACATTGGCATAGATCTTATCTTTCACGTGTCTCCAAAGGAAAGTTTATAAGTGTTAAATCACAAGATATCGGAGGCCAATAGTGAACATTTCTTCGAGAAGTAACACGGACATGAAATTTTTCTTGCAAAATTGCTATTCTTTAGTTGCTTATACTTATGTCTTGTTGAGAATAAACGTCATCAACATCAATATCTTACAATTCCTGCCATGAAATATCATTATTATTATTATTTGAACTGGGGTCGTTGTGGTTCGGTAAGCCTTCCGGGAACTGCGACCATGTAGATCTTTTGTTCTCTACCCTACTCATTCATGGAAACCCAAGGAGGTCGTCAACGACGTTAATAAAACTGACAACATCCTTAGGGGCCTTGGCCGTTACCTCTCTGGTATCCAGAACCGGCTTACCCATATGAATGGTTCTTAGGCCAACTAGCTCTGGACACTTGCATACCATGTGTTCGGCTATTTCTGCTTCCGTTCCACAGAGCCTGCAGATCTCATCTGCTGACTTTCCCATGCGGTACAAATGATGTTTGTACCGACAGTGCTCCGTCAGCAGTCCCACCATCACCCGAATTAATCATTAATCATATAGCTCGGTTGCGCAATCCATTTACCGTTGCACCAGCCTCATTTCCGAATGAGTAAGGTCCAATCACACCACCAGCACAAAAACCGTACCAAACAGTGATACTTTAAGAATGAAGAGGCTTTTCAACAATCATTCTTGGATTTTCCGAGCACCAAATGCAACAACTGAGCTTACTGAAGATGATTTTTGATCGTATTCACTCATCAAATATCAAAAGATGATAGCTTCAAAAGTGATTCGCACAGATAGGGAGCTATTTAAAATGAAACCTATTATTGAAAAACCGTTCAATAGCCTCCAAAAATATTTCGATTCTATAGCGTAGAAAACCTTAGATAGAATTCGAAGCCAATGAAGATGCAGAAAATACCCAACTTTTGATTTTACTGGAACTAGGTAGGCTTTAGATCATGACTGAATACCGTAAGTCATGAAGACATTTCTTTCATTTCTTTCAGCTACCAAACAGAAAAATGTCATCAACGTGCATAACTAATATCGAACAATATTGTACTTCAAAATACTTCAAAAGTCTTCTTCTTCATCGTAAGTTAGGACTAATCCTGTGTTTTCATCAATGGTTTTCTAGCTGCTGCTAGGATGACGAAGACCAGCTTTCATACCACCTTGTAGGTGGTCGTCCTGATGGTCGGGATGTATTTGGTTTTTCTTCCTTTGCGATCTTTGCCAAGCGGTCATCCGACATTCTGTCCACATGGTCTCTCCATGCTCTTCGCCGTTTTCTTGCCCATCTCACCACATCCTGGATGTCACATATATATCTCTAATTTCTTCGTTTCTTTTGGGGTCAAGTAATGTGTATCCCGCTATAGATCTCAGCGCTCGCATCTCAGTTGTTCTTAGAAGACGCTTAGTTACGGTGTTCTCTGCTCTGGTCTCTATCGCGTATGTCATCACCGATCTCACACAGGTCTTTATATTCTGACTTTGCTCCTGGTGCTCATATATTTATTCCGCCAGAATACATCTCGCAAGTACCCCGATATTAATGATGCCTTCGTTGTTTGAGCTTTCATTTCGTTCTTCAAATTCCTATTACTTGTTATATTCGCGCCTAGATATTTGAACGACATCACTTGTTCTACACTATGATCGTATATCGCGAGTTTACATCTTCTTGGTTCTTTAGATACTGTAAAAGATTTTGTTTTCTCCACAGATATTTGCATGTTGAAAGCTTCGGCTATTTGTTGGAACTTATACAGGAGCCTTTGTAAGATATCTTCGTCTTCTGATATGATCACTGCGTCATCGGCATAACATACGATTTTTATTTCTTTGTTTTCTTTTTCTTTGTTACTTCAAAAGTAACAGAAGAAATTCTATCAATGGATGGTAACACTACGCTTCTTCGTCCTTCGCTTCTAAAATCAGACCGCTAAACTTCTAATTCGAAGGAGCTGAAATTTAATAGAATTATTTATACCAACAGAATACCAAATTCCATCGAAATCGAACAAGTGAATCACAACAATTGAAAACCAGGAAATTCCACGTAATGCGTAACGGGCCGTATCCGGACCCAATAGCAATACCAAATTTCATACTATAGGGTGTCTTTTTAGAGGTATACAACTTTAAGTTGGCATTACTGTTCAAGATGGCGACCGATTTGACAGCTGTTGAGCGATTTATTCTCAGTTTGGTTTGGCAATTCATCATGAATAGACTCACGCCTGAACAACGCTTGTAAATAGTGCAATTGTATTTCGAAAATAATGGTTCTGTGCGGAATACGTATCGCGCACTACGTCCATTTTATCGTCGACAAAATCGTCCATCAGAGCAGTTAATTCGATTAACCATAGAACGTTTTCGTACCTCGTTTACTCTTATTGATAACTCGCATCCCCAGAGAAGCCGTACAGTGCGTACAGAAGAAGCTATTGCTGCTGTAGAGCGTAGCATTGAGGAAGGCCCGAATGAGTCTATCCGCCATCGAGCACAGGAATTGGATCTGTGTCCATCCACTTTATGGAAGATTTTGCGGAAGGATCTTGGTTTGCGTGCTTACAAAATCCAACTCGTGCAAGAATTGAAGCTAAACGATCATCAAGTAAGGCGTAGATTCGTCGAATGGGCCCAAAATGAGATTGCCGTTGTTCCCGATTTCCATAAGCGAATTTTGTTTAGCGATGGAGCGCACTTCTGGTTGAATGTCCACAAACAAAACTGCCGCATTTGGAGTGAAGCTAATCCTCGAGTGTATGCCAATACACCGTTACATCCAGAAAAACTGACAGTTTGGTGCGCTTTATGGGCTGGTAGAATCATTGGTCCGTACTTCTTCAAAAACGATGATGGCCAGAACGTTACAGTCAATGGTGATCGGTATAGAGCCATGATTACTAACTTTTTCATTCCTGAATTGAACAACCATGATGTTCAGGAGCTGTGGTTCCAACAAGACGGCGCAACATGTCACACAGCTCGTGCCACAATTGATTTATTGAAAGACACGTTTGGTGACCGCCTAATTTCACGTTTTGGACCTGTGAATTGGCCTCCAAGATCTTGTGATTTAACACCGCTAGACTACTTTCTGTGGGGCTATGTAAAGTCATTGGTCTATGCGGATAAGCAACAAACCCTTGACCATTTGGAAGACAACATTCGCCGTGTTATTGCCGATATACGGCCACAAATGTTGGAAAAATTAATCGAAAATTGGACGTCCAGATTGGACTACATCCGAGCCAGCCGTGGCGGTCATATGCCAGAAATCATATTTGAAATGTAATGCCACAAGATTATCTTGCGGATAAATAAAATTCATGTCAATCGAATAATCCATCGTTCTGTTATTGCAATTTAAAGTTCTATAGCTCTAAAAAAAAAACACCCTTTATATTGAATATCATCAAAACCGGATACGAACAACGCGAAATATATAAATAACAAAACTTCCGCGTTTGCTAATTCACAACGTGTTTCCTGAATTCGTGAAAGCTGAAACTATTTTGAAATTTTTGATATACATAACAAATTTCATCAAAATATAAAGGGCGGAACGAGACATATGGAAAATAGCGTAGATTTCAAATTTTCTCAATCGAGTCGTGTTCAACAAGCAAAGAAAAGAACAACGGACTACCCTCAATAAAAAGTGCTAATCATAGACACGTGTTTCGGGCTTCCGGCCTGGTGAAAAAGTGTTAGGATAAACAACACTTGGAGGAAAACAACAAACAAAAGAAGTCAACAGCAGGATACTCCCATTTGTGTTTTCCGTAGTCGGACCCAATGGGTTTTCGGGCAAAAACCAACTTCAACACGTAGGGAGCTGTAGCTACCTGCGTGGCATCCGAGTCCATTAGAAACAAAATGTAAATAATAACGAGTTTTATTAGAAAAACAAGGAAGAGAATAACGTCATTATTCTCATTGTTTTTTGAATAATCCCCTTGTTATCCTTTACACATGTTTGTCTACGTGTTGAAGTTGGTTGTTGTCCGAAAACCCATTGGGTCTGCCTACGGAAATCACAAATGGATGGCTGACTCCTGTTGACCTGTTGTTGACCACTTTTTCATCGTACTGATGAGGGTCAAAAGCCCAAACACGTGTCTACGGTTAGCTCTTATCCTTGAGGGATGTCCGTTATTATTTTCTTTGTGTTTTGGATAATCCCCTCGTTATCCTTTACACACGTTTTCAACAAGTTTCGTCAAAATTGGACGAACAGAACGGGAGATATGGAAATATCTACAATTTCACATTTGCGCATGCTTAACGAATAAGCCCGATCTGAACCAGCCATATAAAGCCTAACCATAATATACACATGTTATTCCATTTACATCGGATGAGAATCGAAGAAGGTAAGACTTTAACAAGAGTTTGCCGATATACAGACGGCAAACCGACAGACTAAATAAAAGTTTTTCAGAATGTTTTGAAATGCATTTTGCGAGCGAATAAAAGGAAATAAAAAAAAACTGTTTCCATCCGGAAAGTGACCATAAAGCTTCCTTTAACTTCGGTAGTCTCGGAAACAAAAGAATATAATGGAGGTTGACACAATACTGTATTGGGGAGAACTATACCAATCGATAAAATGGAAAAATATGTTGTTCAAAATAGAGCTTGTCATGAATACGATTTTTTCATTCATTCAACTGGTAGAAATATAAACAGCGGTCTAAATTTCATGACATTCTTCAGGTCAAGTTGGAAATTCAGTGTCTTTTCTTGTATGCAGATCATTGACCCTAATTCATGTTCGGATGGTTTTTCATAGACAATGATAAATGATAAATTTTTTAAATTTTACTGAAGATACTGAAAATAGTTTTTCAACTAATGGGGCATAATTGAATATTTATATGTATACCACTGAATATATCCACTGAAATGACTCTTCTGGAAAAGTATGCATCAAAAAATTTTTCAAATGACAGTTGTTGAGTCTTTAGAGAGTTATTGCATTCAGATATTCAATATGACCTTGGAGTTTGTTTTCCAGGAAATTCCAAGGTCAAGTCAATTTTTTTATTAGGCGATATACGGTTTCCTTTGCAGAATCTCATTTGACATGCCCCTTTCATATTTGCCATAAAATGAATAGTTATGGGGATATGAAGTGTATTATGCTTAAAATGATAATGATGATGATCTTTTACATACAACCTACTGAGCATCTTTGAAGAAATGAGTATTCATGAAGAGACAAATAACAAATCAAAAATGAATTTTTCAATTTAATTCGAATAGTTGCTTGAAATCTATTGAAATGTCGAAACTCGAAAATGAACTGAAAATGAACACAAAAATGATTTGATCGAGCAAATTACCACGATAAAAGTTTTATGAATGCCATCATGAATGTTCAAAAGTTCCCTCATCATTAGAAATGCGTAGTTTTTTCGTCTATTCGAAGCTTCAGACAGTTCAGACGTAATAGGGAAAATTAATGAAGAAAAAAATAATACTCAAGAAAATTGTTTGAACTTACGCACAATTTAAAATTCATAATTATGTATGTACCATGCATCTTTTTGCACTGGTTACCCCTTAAAAATTCAGCATGCGTTGAGTTTTTGTTATCGCATCGTAGAACTCATGGGTGCAGTTGGAAAAAATGGAGAAAACAAACTAGTTTGTATTTTTAATATATTCATACGGAATACAAAAACAAATGATTTTATGAGAAATAACTTGGAACATTTTATTATTACCATCTTGAGCATGAAATACTCCACATCTTCAGAAAAATTAATTCAATGGAAATCAGAAAGGAGGCTTTTTCAAGAAGATTAGTAATGTGCAATGAAAAATGTATATATTGTATTAAAAAATCTACTTGACCTCAAAATGACCTTGACATCAAACTCCAAGGTCAAATTTAATGTATCTTCCTAAAGACTAAGAAACATTCATTCGAAACACTTTTTGATCCAGACTGTTTCCAATGCGTTATTTCGGTGGACCTTTCAAAATGAGTCACCATATTCATGGAATTAGAATAATTTTGAATGTTTCTTCACAGATTAGTTCGATATTTTCATTTTATGTTGTTCATAGTGAGTTTTTGAAAGAGAGGAATTTTTGTCTTTCTGCTACATATTCTTCATTCGAAATATTACTAATAACATGGAGAATGCTAATATATCTAACCTAATCAGGAAATTCAATTTCAACTGGTTACAACTTTATGGATCATCGATGTACATCTCACTTTTTAGATTTGTAATCCAATTGATCTCTAGCTAGTCTAGCATATGAAAAAGTGCTCAAGTTAATCCAATTAGTCTAATGAGGAATAATAAAATAATTTTCGATGGTTCCATAAAGAAGAAGAATTGAAAAAACATTCATCACTCAAAACTCAAACACACCTTCCAGTAGTTCTTCTTCTGTCGTTCGATAGGGGAAACCTTCTAATGTACCTCCTTATCTGCGAGGATCTCGAAGACGACCTCCTGAACTTCCCTACACCCTCAGAATTTTTCCTGGCCCCATCAGAACTCAAAGCAGTACTTGTTGCCGAAGCGAAGGATTTGTCACTGGAATCTTCTTCGTGTTCCGGAATCGCTTCCGAGTCTCTTCGCGAACTTAGATCCGAAGACCATAAGCTCGTAACACTAGCTCTAGAATCTATAGACCTTTGTCCCACTATATCGAATCTACGAGACGATGTAGAAAACGAAGAGATACTAGTTACCGACGGTCTAGATTCACTTCCAACATCTACAGAACTATCTCTGGAAAATGCGGAATACCTACTTCTACTTTCGTTAGAAATTCGCGTGAAAGAGCTCATTTCATTGAGAAACTCTCGATCTGGCGAAGAAGCAGCAGAGTTTTCCTCTTCCTCTTCTGTTCTGCTCCTATCTATTTCCGGTGATGGTGTTGGTGCAGAAGGTTCAGGGGAAGGAGTTGGTGGTGCTTCGGGGTTAGGAGGGGAAGGGGTTAGGTTGGCCATTTGATTTCTCAAACCACGAATAAGGGACCATAAGAAATAGAGGATTGTGAGCATTATTTAGTCTAGTCTTCGAGAATGTTTGTGGTCATCATTTTTTTTAATATTTCACTTAATTTGAATCACAATCAAACGTTCCTTCACTAATTGGTCTAATAGTTTTCATTTTATGTAGTTGACTAAGCTATTGAAGTTTTCTTACTTATCAACTTGTTTCGTTCAAATAACAAAAGGCTGCTTATGTATGTCGTCTTATTGCTTAATTTTTTGAGTATAATGGTATTCATTTCTCTAGAGCTTTTAAAATTTAAAAGTTTTTTTAAGAATCCTCACTCCTATAAAAAATTCAATATGATCGAAAAATTGCATATAAAATCACTCTATTAATTTCACAGAAAATTTAGGCCTTGTTGGAATTTAGTTTTTATTCATTGATCCCTTCTTCTGAAATCTGCATGATTGAAATTTAATGACAGTAATAAAGGCATTCAAGTTTGAAAATCATCCTTTTATTTACTTTGAAATGATTCGATTTTGATATATTGAAAGTAATAGACGTGTATTGATGAACAAAAAATACATCGTCTATAGATACATTCACAGGAACGCTTCTCAATATGTTTAGTAGTATGGAGCATCACAATGTTATCCATTCAAGAATAGCTCGACTCAAGATCGATCATTCTGTGAGTTGTTGGAGTAAAATATGTTACATTCTCGGTAGGAACGTCATAGTTTCCAAATAATGACTACAAATAATGGAAGGATTTTATGATGTATCGGTTACTGTGAACTAGATGTCACTAAATGCCGAATTGAAGAATCACATATTTTTGAATCGAGTGCACACTTCAGATTTGGACCACTCGTCGTATTATGCACTACCGGTAAGTTCACATTTCATCTGTTCCTTGACACTATGACGCAGCGTGGATTCCCCTCAATATCTTGGGAAGCTCATGGCAAGAGTCAATCATTTATTTGCGGTTAAATTCACGTTGGAAATAACTGGCAAGAAAGGAACCTGCGCAAGAAAAGATGAACCGGCGTTTCCCACTGCTGCCACTATCAGTTCATCAGTTCATGTAATTGATAATTGCTGCGTTTGTTTCAACACGATTTTTATCGTTGTCAAAGAAAATGGAACACTGAGGGGAGCTCGGTAGTATTGAACACGTAGCGGATGTAAAACTAGCATGCTGTGATTGTGGATTCAGCGGCCATGACTGCAGGTGGCGCAAGCGCAACGTGAGCGGTGAAATAGAAAGCCCCTCGATTTTACTGAATATAATTTTCTTGTCGCAGGAGGGAATTATCAGGTCCGGGAGAAACTCCGGGAAATTGTGCAATTTGTACCTCTGGGGCTATTCAATACGTCCAATTTACATTTCCTGGACGATTTCGTTCGCCTCTAGATGGGATAGGAATTTAATAAATTATTCATCCCTCTCGACTGAACGTTTTCTCCAGTTTGCCAATGTGGAAGCAATGTTCCGAAAAATAACGATCTAAATATAATAATCTCCGACGCGTTGATTGTCAAGGTTACGAAATTTTAGGCACAAATAATGATAGGCAATCAATGGTTTATAATTTTTGGAATATATAGATTCAAATCCTTTCTCTTATTATCTTTAATAGTAGCCTTGGCTAGATTTCGCCCCTAAAATTGCCAAATATAGACTCCATTAAGCAATTTGTCATAGGAATTTGGACAGGAATAAATAATCAGTTATGATTTTGCCAACGTTTCGGAACGTCTTGTTCCTTTTTCAAGGCTGAAAATAAAACATTTATTAACCATACATAGAAACATTAAAAACTTGATTTCATACCTCATCATACAATTAATAAAATAAATATTTAAAATAGTTAGTCAAAATGATGAATAATCAAACGGTTTCGACGTATGTCAGTCAATAGATTAAAAACAAAAATCGGAACTGCATATGTTCCGGCGCGATATATCAATGACACATATTTTCAAATTTAGCCTCGGCTTATTCAACTATTCGAACCAGCAAACACACAGCTCAAAAATAAAAACAAACACGAACACAAGAGGCGAACATCAATCTGGCGACAAACACGAAATTGCTATCCATTAGGTACCGTTATCCTGGGTATCATGTAGTCATAAACAGTACTCAAGTTATTTGTATCCTCTCTATAATTTACACTTTTGTTTCTCCTTATGTATATCATTTCACTTAAAAGACGTCTAAAGTAATGTTGTTCTCTATCTAGGATAGTTACATTTTCGAAGTTGAATCTGTGTCCCTCTCTATGTGTATGCTGTGTGAGGGCAGTTTTGTTCTCGGCTTCTAAATGTTTTCCATCATTTTTGTGTTGTCTAACCCTATCTTTTAAGTATTAATTAAGTAATTTAATTTTTAAATCATGGACGTGAATAGTACAGAAGAGACTCCATTATTATTATAATTATTATTATTCATCTCTAGACTTTGATAAGTTTAATGGGTACCGTATATGATATACCAGCAAAATGTTCTAAATTGCAGTTTTATTTATGAATATAGAATGAACTCAGTTATATCAATTCCGCTTACTTTCATCGTTGATTTAGAAAACGCATATAACAGGCCAATTGAAAAACCGCCGGTCTACCATAGTAGAACACATTTTTTTTGGCAAAATGCGATTTTATTATTCAACATATAGTTGCCTTCGAGGGCAATACAGCAATTATAGCGATCTTTCAACTTTTCGATACTATTTTTGTAGTTCGATTTGTCTGTCGCTTCAAAATAGGCCTCAATTTCGGCGATTTCTTCTTCATTTGCGCTAAATGTATTTCCAGCAAGTATTGTTTTGAGACTGAGAAAAGGAAAAAGTCGCTGGGGGCCAGATCTGGCGAATACGGTGGATGCATAAGCAATTCGAAGCCCAATTCTTACAATTTTGCCATTGTTTTCATTGATTTGTGACACGGCGCATTGTCTTGATGATGATGATTGATGAAACAGCACCTTTTTTTCCTCTAATGGGGTCGTTTTTTAACGATTTGATCCTTCAAACGATCCATTACCGCTATATAATAATCGCTGTTGTTGGTCTGGCCCTTTTGGAGGTAATCAATGAATATTACCTTATTATATTATACCTTGCACATCCCAGAATACTGATGTCATAACCTTGCCAGCTGACTGTTGTGTTTTTCCTCGATTTGGATTCGGTTCATTGTGTGCAGTCCACTCAGCTGACTGTCGATTGGACTCCGGAGTGAAATAATGGATCCATGTTCCATCCATTGTCACATATCGACGCAAAAATTTAGGTTTATTGCACTCAAACAGCTTCAAACACTGCTCAGAATCATTAACACGTTGTTACTTTTGATCGATTGTGAGCTCGCGCGGCACCCATTTCGCACACAGCTTTCTCATGCACAAATTTTTGTGAATGATATGATAAACACGTTCAGATGATATCATCACAATGTCTGCTATCTCGATCAACTTCACTTTACGGTTATTCAAAATTATATTGTGAACTTTTTTAATTTTTCGTCGGTGACAGCCTCTTTCGGGCGTCCACTGCGTTCTCCGTCTTCGGTCCTAATTTCACCACGTTTAAACTTAGCATACCAATCAATGATGGTTGATTTTCCTGGCACAGACCCCGGAAACTCTTCATCAAGTCAAGATTTTGCTTCAACTGTATTTTTTCCTTTCAAAAAGAGATATTTTATCAGCACACGAATTCCTTTTTTTCATTTTTTTCAAAAGTAGCTATACTCACAACGCAATATCACACAAACTAATGGTCGGACTGCTGTCACATCTTGAAACGTATCGTTGAAGGTTGGTATTAACTAAAAATCATATGGATTTAATACTAGCACCGCCATCTTTGGATCAGACCGGGGACTTTTCAATTGGCCTAATATTTCATAATGAAATATCATACCAATAATTATTACTTATACTGATTTTGAATAAGGATGAGGGGTGTTGCGATACCTCATTTTGAAGATTTCATCGAGTACTACCGGAATTCTGCTTCAAAATACAGGGTGTCCCATAAGTGGCACGTCACAGTGACACCGGAGGTAGGTCAGCTAAAGAGGGACCTAACCAGCCTACCATGACCCCAGTAAAAGTTGCATGGTTTTCGAGTTATTACCAAATTACGTTTTTTAGTGAATTTTCACCTTTTTTAACATTGTCAGGGTCAGAATTCTGCTGGAAAGCTCTCGAAGCTTATTTTTTTTGTTGTAATGGAATCTTAAATAGTTATTTAAGGTGACATGAGTATGATTCTGTCAAAAAGTTATGTGGATTTCCGTAAATTAATGGATAAATCTTGATTTCAATTGCTAGCAAAACGAGAACTTCGACTTTGGACACCTGCTGTGAAAAAAAAATCCTTGAAACAAAACGAGCAAGTAACATAAAAAAATTGGGCATTTTAGACAGATTTAGAAATGGTACAATACACGAATCTTATGCCCATAAAACTAGGTATTTTCAGCATTTTACCGATGCCCTACTTAACTAAGTTGAAACTAGGAACCCCGCTATCAGGTAATTTTGCCGCTTGCTATGACATTACATTTGATACCGGGCTTTGTTATCATTTGTTAAAGTCACAATAGGAAAAAAGATGAATTAGGGGAAGCGAAAAAGGAATATTATTGAAAAAAAAGGTAAATTAATTAAAAACAGACTTAACTTTCGATTATTTATTTAATTCTTAAATCTAACTTACAGTAAATGTTCAAACTGTTTCCTTCGGACTCTAATGCATAAATGACACCGTTTTATAAAATTACGATTCAATTTTCTTAAACTAATTTCCGATATGGTCCGGGCTGCGTCGAATACGCGTTCACGCAATTCTTCCTCGCTTCGTATTGGTTTTGCATACACTTTGTCCTTTAAACATCCCCAATAAAAAAAATCCAGTGGATTCAAATCCGGGGATCGCGGTGGCCACAGTATGGGTCCTAATCGCCCAATCCACCTGTCGGGGAATGTGTTGCTGAGGTGCTCGCGAACCCGCCGAGCGTAGTGTGCCGGGCAGCCATCTTGCTGGAACCACATCCTCTGCCTGAGTGCCAACGGCGCGTCTTCCAATAATCCTGGCAGGTCATTTTGAAGCATTTCCAGGTAGTTTGCCCCGTTTAAGGCCCGGTGCACACATCCGACTTTTGCAGTTACGACAACCGTTGCGGTGTCGTACCTATTCAATGCACACTACATACGACACCGTCATGGTTGCGGAGCCGGATCAATTCACTTCAAAGAAGAGCTCAATATCCAATTCCCTCTCGGCCATTGTGCGAACTCACGACAAACGTCGTATGTGTGCGCAGGCCAATTTGGAATAGAGTACTGAGAGATCGCATGTACGACTGCGGCACAGTTGCGGCCTAGAGGGACATGCTACCAAAAAACGACCGTAGGCTGGCAGTTACGACGTCGCAACTGCACGGCGGGTAGTGTGCATGCTCCCATTTGATTCTTTGTACCACAGGTCGCAAGTACGACACAGCAACCGTGTCGTAACTACAAAAGTCGGATGTGTGCACCGGGCCTAAAATAGCTGGCAACTCGACCGGTCCTATTATTTGGCCGTTAAAAATTCCCGTCCACAAATTGATTTTGAATTGGTATTGGGACCGGTCTTCTCTTGTTTCGTGCGGGTTTTCTAGTTGCCAGCTATGGATATTATGTAAGTTGGTGTATCCGTCCCTTCTGCAGGCCGATTCATCGCTCCACAACACTTCATTAAAAAAGTTGGGATTTTCTCTCCACTTTTGTATCATTTTTCGACAAAATTCAACACGCGGTGCATAATCAGTCGGCTGTAGAGTTTGTACGCGTTGAATGTGGAAGGGATGGTATTTGTTCCTGTTCAAAATTCGTTGTGCCGAGGATTTGGGGACTCCAGTACGGCGTTCAATATTTCGCACTGAAGTTCCTGGCTCCGCTCGCACTTCTTCTAAAACGACGTTGTCGTCAATCGTTCGAGGTCTTCCAGATCGGCTATTCGTCCCTGGTAGTCTGCCCTCGCGATAAGCATTTGCAGTTCTCAAAATGACTTCGTAGTTGGTAGGATTACGATTCGGATATCGTTCCAAGTACAACCTTGCAGCCAATCTTGCATTGTAACTCACATTGCCTCGATTTGAAACACGCCTGGTTTCGCCGTAGATTAAATGCATGTCAGCGTATCATTAATTTACGGAAATCCACATAACTTTTTGACAGAATCATACTCATGTCATCTTAAATAACTATTTAAGATTCCATTACAAAAAAAAAAATAAGCTTCGAGAGCTTTCCAGCAGAATTCTGACCCTGACAATGTTAAAAAAGGTGAAAATTCACTAAAAAACGTAATTTGGTAATAACTCGAAAACCATGCAACTTTTACTGGGGTCATGTTAGGCTGGTTAGGTCCCTCTTTAGCTGACCTACCTCCGGTGTCACTGTGACGTGCCACTTATGGGACACCCTGTATAAATCGATAACGAAATAACAGGTAAATAGTGGAAGAGTACAACAACTTAATACCTTTTAAATGTGTCGGATACAAATCATACTCTCGAGATAAATTCTACATTGACTCTTTCACTTTTTCCGTTGTTATTTCATTATCGATGGATATTTCGAAGCGAAATTTTAGGGTCGAATAGTACTCGTTACGATTTTTAAAATTGATATTATCTCCTTACTATTCACTCCTCATCACTATTCAAAAATAAAGGAGTTGTGCTAACTCCCGTTAGGAGGTTGAAGTTACGGTGATGAAAAAAATGGAAAAGTAGTTCCCCCTCGAATCAAAAATTGACGAGTCCAAGCGATTTTCCACATTTCATAAGTCGGAAAATCGAGGAGTTGAGTTTTCGTTGGACCACCTTGTAAATATTTCTTTTGAGATAGAAATATAAAAATCAATAACTTCAAACAATAAAGCATGTATAGATAAAATCTCAGTATTAGCTGAGGAAATGTAGGTAAACGGGACATATGTATTACCAAATAAGATAGGGATGAATGAAAGTTGGCTGAAAATGGTGTTTTAGAAAAAATCGGTAACTATAATAATGAAAAATTTTGAAATTCAACATTGAAATAATTGAGATACGATTGAAGAACCTTCCAATTTCCAAAGTGATATAAGATAAAAACCATAAATTTCTTAGTGAAAAAATCAGTGAGTTTAATTTAAACTGCCATATGAAAGATTCTTCCTAAAATTGAAAGAATCGATCAAGCGATTTCTGCACATATAAATTAATCTGCACTGAAGAACCTAGTGAGAAAGGTATTGTCCACTCGAGACAGAAATTACTCCATTAAAAGCGAATTTTTTAATCCAATTTAGACGCAATGAGCGATAGAACTACTTGCATCTTAACTTTAAGTAGCCTATTTAAAAAATGGATTTCTGGATTTAACATCTTGAAGTACGGTGTTGCCAGAGTTCCAACAATTTGTAAATCTATATAGAAATATGTGATCCCCTTATTATTTATTGAGAGGGCTTCTATGAATAATTAACTACTCAAAACATTCTTCAAATGCATCCCACTGAAAACGGGTATCTTAAAGTGGTGATTTGAGTTTTGGATATAACAAAATTTAGGCCACAGTGGTACAAAATCTATGAATTTTTTCTTCAAATCTGCTAATTTTTGACGAATCTCAAATATTGCATAACTCATATTCGTATTTGAATAAGAACTTTTAGTTCGCAACACTTTAATAAGGAAACGATAAAGTCCGTTGAAAGTTGTCTTGTGAGGTGGAAAAGAAAATTCTTTTTTCTTTGAGCTTGTTTTCGACGTCTTTCGGTACTAATCAAGGTGGATAACGCATTCCATACTCAAATTATCTTCAAAATGAAATTAATAATTGATTAATGATACGAATTTTGGAGGCTATTTTTATTCGTTTCTATGATATTAAATAAAAAATCGATGAGTTGGAGTTTTCCACTCACTTGTTATATTACAAATTGAATGGAATAATAATACTTCGGTTTCTATCGCTTATTTATCGACTTGATGGAGTGACCCAAGGTTCGTTGTTCTTACGACATTTTTAAGCCGGTGTATTACGGGTCAATGATTCTTTACAATAAGGGGGAGGTTTTTAGACGTGAAATATTTCGAAAACAAGGAAATGCCACAGGTCGGTATGTTCATTCAGATGATTTATTGTAGGATTATTGCTATCCGAAATTTTTGATTCATTTTCAGTTTAATTTCTGGATATTCTAATAAAGGGCTGACACTTCGGATTTTATATTTCTGGGCAAACATGAGTCGTTCGAATTTTTTTTTAACAATAGACTTAATTTCCACAAAGCTGAAGTATTAAATTACTGTGACATCTTCAAATATTCATATTTTAACTAATCATTGAATAGGAATTGGAAATAGACTCACAGAGTAGGATGATATGAAGAGAAAACGATTATATATTTTTTTGTTATTTATTATTATTATTATTTCACTGAATCGGGGTCGTTACGGCTCTGTTAGCCTGCAGGGAACTGCGAACAAGTTGATCTTTTGTTCTTAACCCTACCTATTCATACAAACCCAGGGAGGCTGTTAATGAAACCGACGACATCCTTAGGAGCTTTGGCTATCACTTCTTGAGTATTCAGAACTGACTTTCCCATATGAGTGGTTCTTAGACCAGTCACTGCACAATATGTGTTAGGCTGTTTCTACCTCCTTTCCAAAGAGTCTGCAGATCTTATCTGCTGACTCACAAAAGTTATTTGCACCGACAGTATCCTGTCAGCAGTTTCACCATTACCTGAAGCTCAGCTCGTGGTGACTTCAGTAACTTTCTGGTATAGATCGGTGAAAGCTCCACAAATGTCTCTCTCCCTTTGTTGGATCGCTTGTATTGGTATTTTCCAAGCCCACAGAAGGGCTCAGGACCAACAGGTCTCAACCTTGATGCCCTTGTGGCAAGTTCATCGGCTTTTTCATTTCCTTCGATATCAAAATGCTCTGGAATCCATAATAGAGTTACTTTTTTGCCTCTGGCCAGTTGCTTTATGGTATTATGGCACTCCCATGTCAGTATGGACCCCTGGCTATATGATTCCAGAGACCTCGGCCTGGCCTGGCTGTCCATAGTGATGTGAATACGCACCCCTTTGAGGTTGTTTGTTATCTTCTTCTTCTTGTGATGGGATGGAGTCCTGTCAATTCTGTCATCTGCCTTCTTGCGACGTTGATGATCAGCTGTCATACCAACGTTTTTGGGAACCTACCAACTGATCCTCTTGTTTTCAGTTCTTGAGTTTGGCTCATTTTATAATTCGAACTACTTTATCTCCAAAAGCGGTGTCTAGCCCTCACTCACCGAACAACATGCTGTCCTTTTCTGTCTATCAACGTTATCCTACCTATGGTTTGCAACATTTTCATTATTTATTTTATTATATTATATTTTTGTATGAAATAATGTTATTTCTTCTTCTTATTCTTCCGCTCTAGTTTCAACAACGTAAGTCAGTATAGGCCTTATACAACAGGCCTTATATATTCCTGTTGGCCTTTCAGTGGTCATTTACTTATCTCTCCACATTACACCCTGAATCCTGCAAACACCCTTATATTCTAGCGACTTTCTTCACATCCCTTCACGTGACTTCATTCGTCAGAAATACAACTATTGCTTGATGTTTTCACACCCAAATAGATCAAATGATGGTAATAAGAATATATCAATGTACTAGCAATGCATCGACTCCAAATACCATACCTACCTACATCCTTAAAAAAATTGTCTAGGTACTAGTTTCACTATGATTTTCAAATGATTCTAGTTACCTGTAAGTTGTTTTAAATCATACAGATAAAGTAGATGATTAAGGGAGATCAGTTTCGTCGACAGGAATTACGGGCCCGAAGAAGATATGAAACTGATGACCTGATGACCCTCAGGCGCGTCCGCCATTTTGAGACGCTATTTTTTGTTTTCGTCGTTAATTGATATGTGTTCTCCCAAAATGTAATGATAATGATATGAATGAATCAAAAATGTTCCCATTAATTTTTTGTATTTTCACATTATGTACTTATATTTTCACTTCGGAATGGAGCACTTTTTTCTTCAAAATGACACTGAAATAAAAAAAAAACGAATGGATTGAAGGAAACTGCAAATCAGCTATTATACAGGCTGTTTCTAAATTGGTGGTACAAACGAAGAGAACCGATGCCTCGAATTATTTTGAGAAAAAAGACCTTCAAACATGAACCCGCAAATGCTTTGTTTCGAGATACAGGGTGTTAAAGTTTGCTTTATAGCACTTTTCCTTCACAAGATTGAACTCAAATTCGGCAATTCCAATCTGAAGTTTTCATCATGTGATAAGCTAATTCTGAATGCAAATATACAGGACGATATTTTTATCTGAAGGGTCTCTACCTTTTTTTTAGTGGACTAATGGTAGTTTAGCATAATGTTGAGAGAAACTTTGATCCAGTACTACACTTTTTGGTTATTTGTAGTTTTGTCGTATCTGCTACTGATTTCGAGAAAAAAATTTCAAACGATTCTCTAGTAATACTCAGAAAAATCCAAATTATGATATTAAGAAGATCCAGTTAGTAAGCTGTGATGAATAACTTTTAGTTTTGATAGGTACTTATTCACCGAATCTGTAGCGAAGATTAATAAAGATTTGGTAATCTGGTATAATTCTCACAGAAAAAAAATAAGTTTACAAGACTTACAAGAAACATGTACACTGTATGGGAAGATGGGTAATAAAAATCAAAGAACTTTTTCATTTTCCATTTATAAGAGATAAGGAATCGTTCAGTTCCTATGATTCTTCAGCAAAGCATAATAATTCTTCTGATAGTAAATCAAAAAGGAAAATTTATTGAAAAGAGTATTATATTATTTTTATTTCAGATTTTCATTTCCAAAGTACCAACAAAGACGAAATATTCCGCATGTGTTGTTATTTTGTCATAATTGTTTACTTGTATTGCTTTCCATTCCCAGACTCTGCATAATAAACATTGGATTGAGAAGTAAACTTAAAACATCATTACACAGGGGCCGATAATGTTGAAGGTAGGCGGAGGGTCCCGACGTAAAATAAATATTCAACGTCTTATGATGTTTCATGAGATAAGTGAAAAAAATTCTCTCAGGATTGTTTTTTGTATATTTTAAGGAATTCTGAAAATTACGGGTTCCCAAAAATCACGGGCCCAGGGATAATCACCCCCGCTCCCTCTCTCGACGGGCCTGAGGGTGATAAGTGTTGCCTCTGATGTTGTTGAAACCTTTTTAAATAGCGTTCAGTTGTTTAGAGAGGAAATCCGGAGCCAAGCAAAAACATAAAGTGCTCAAGGAATCTCCCAGGAAAATTCCCCTACGAATTGTAATCTGCTAAAAAGTTTTATTTGCATTAGAAAGTTCGATGTTCATTCTCCAATATTGTACCTTGCGTATTAAAGAAAGTTTATCATAATTGGGTCGATCTTGAATGTTATCAAAATTTTTGTCAGCCAGCCAGGGCGTAGAAATGGGGGTGTTCTGGGGGTAATTATCCCCCAAAGACAAAGAACGAAAATTTTCCATAATATGAACCAATAATCTTTTGAATCGACATGGCAGCAAAACATCGGACCTTTCAACGGTTTATGAGTTTATTATCGCTTTCAAGATGATTACTTTTATTGCACCACGAGCACATCTATGTCCGGGGTTTATTATTTTCCTTTATCTAGCCGCTTTATAAGCGTCCCCCTTGTTTTGCCACCTGTGATTTTTGCATTCGCCATCAGCATACACTTACTCGGTGTTTTCGGTTTTTTCTATAATTTTCGTCAAAAAACTGAACTGAGTTATTCGCATCGAAAAATTGTCTTTGCTGAGTTCAATGTGTTTGATTCAAATTGCAATTTATTTGTGAAGACATCAGGAATCTCTCATTTTTCTTCGTATCTCCAATTTAGGAATACTGTGCATAAGAACACTCGAAACGTTAATCAAAAAATGCTATTATTTCGAGTAATTTTTGGTTCAAACTTCATTATCAAACCTTTCTTTCTCACATGACAGGTATGAGAAAACGTCGTGGTCAAAAAATTTTTTTCGAATACCCCCTCAAGAAAAAAAAAACGCCCCTGAGTCAAAAGCCTTCTATAATCAAGATTGATCAAAATAGGTTTTAGTTATTAGTTTGAAGACTTGGTTGCATAATATAATCTATTACTAGCTCTTTTTTCGATACAAGTACATTATTGTAGCATCCTTTCTCTTATGTAGTCATTATTTTATTTTTCTGTTTGTAGATGCGAGATGCTAAACATAATGTGATGATGTTGTATATTGTTGGTAGGAACGTTATTGGTATGTGTTTCGGTGAATCCGCTGTGTTATCAAAATAGTAAGTGGTCCCTGTTGATGAAAATTTTGACATTTCCATTGGATTACCTATCATACTATTTATTTATTCAATTAGCAGCCTTTTAGACATCAAAATTTCTTCAACCAAAAGTTGTGAATACCAAGTGGGCCTGGCAATATCCAATGCGTGTATTTTTCAATATTTCATGGAATTTTTCGAACAAAACTGCATTATGCAGCATTGTATCACTCGGTGTCTTTTCACTTCTTATCCAATTCGCTTAGGAGTTTCATGAGGTCCGTTGGCCGTTGATCTATTTAACAATTCTCAATATCTGCTATTGTTATTTCCTTTAGCATTCTAAAGAATTTCTTTTCTGACTCTTCAAAAATGCAAGTATCTTCTTCTTCATTTTCTTCTTCCTTATTCTTAAGACCATGTCTTGTCATCTTCTGTTCGGATGAACAGAAGATGACAACATCGCAAGAGGCTGGATAGCCTATTATTATTATAAATTTTCATTATTTTTTAAGCTTTTTCGACGGTGAAAATTTAGTGAGCCTCACGATATCTTGTCGGATAGTATGTACTCCATCTCCTAGTCATTTTTTCGTGGTGAGTGGCTGTTTTCTAAATTTTGGCTCTACACTCACCACTGTTGATATTAAAAATTCTGCACATTAGATGATAAGGTGCTATGATTTGAATTTCTGCTCATCAGGAAGTGATTTGGAGGGTTTGATTTTTCTGGTCGTTATGGCCAAAAGATGAGAAAGATTTTTCGATGTCTTCAATTTTGGTTGAATCGGTGATTTCGTTGAATCTGTGACTCCGAAATCTATGACGTATCTTTTCATTGCAGCAGATATTCGATCCAACAGCTCTTATTGACTTTCTTTTGGGTTGTCAAAGAATGCAGTATATATTTATCCACCGTTGTTGATCTCTTCGTATTTATTACAAATTTGGGCTGTTGTGTCCATGAGCATTCAGTTGGGTATTGGTGTGTTGGTGTTTGTCACATTGGTGTTTTTCTTTGTCTCTTGGTTGTTAATAAGATTTTAACCTCATTCGGACTTATTCCTTATTGTTTTGAATCTCACATCAGGTACAAGTTTATTTTTCAATATGAATCGGTCAACTACTCATTGTCCAAACTTGGAGTACGAGATAGTTTCTATGAAATTTTTGATGAACCCGTTTAGCAGAGAGCGAATTGATGATCTTGCGCAGCATCTTCAGCATTCTTCTCCTAGAATGTTGAATTTGTATAGTCATAGCATTTTTAACGCTTTGTCACCGACGTCCTGCATTCTGTTATGTCCACGCCGGCTCTAGATACTCCCAGACAAACCTCAAGTAGCGGCTCTATATTTTGATTTCTTAGATTCATCATATTCATGGGTTCTTACGTGTCGTGGAGGAGACAGCCTTTGATTGCTGTTATGATCCGCAGAGCTACGGTGAAATATTTGTTAAGCTGTTTTTCACACGGCTTCATCCATAGTCCTGGACATGGGCCCTTCGACAGTTTTCAGCTACCTGTGTCAGGAAGTACCTGAGACTATTCAGCTCTCCTGATAGGTGTATCCCTAATGATTTTTGCTTATTATTATTGTAACGAATTCGCAAGCCCTACGCCACTGCCTCTTTCTAGAAGGTACCGGAAGCACCGAGAGCTCGATAGAAAGATCAAGACGCTTCTAGAGAGAGATGCGAGCGGTATATAACCAATCGAAGCCGCAGAGCAGGGCAGTTCGACAGAAACGGCGGTCAGTGCCGTACACTCAATTAGATATAAGTTGCAGCAATAAATTAATGTAGTAGTGAAAATAAATTAGTGTAATAGTTGAAATAAATCATCTGTAAATAGTTATTTATAGTTGTGTAACTGAAATAAATTAGTGTTAGTCAGAATCATCGATTTAATTAACCGAAAAACGTTACATTATTAATTCACGATATCTACTTACTCTATAGAAAAAAATCCCGTCATCAGGATCCGAATGAACCATTTTGATAGATAGATTTTGATAGATACATCCAAACATATTTGATTAACACTCACACTGAAAATTTCATCTATTATACTGAATTATGTAATTTGGATAATATCTTTTATCTATCTAGGTTTACTTGTACCTACTATCGGTTCGATAATTGAGTTGAGTACTAGAGTTATGCAATGATAGTTGATTTGATTCACGCAGTGGACAACATGTATGATATTGAGGAATAATCTATAAAATCATTTATTGATATGTTCGGTGTACACTCGAATTATACATTGAATAAACAAATCGTAACACATATCGCAAAACTGATTTTGATATGAAACGATAAAAAATAACCATGTTAACTTGAAAGTATACATAGTACTGATATGAGGTTATTACAGAAGTTTATTAATGAGATTACTTGAAACTTCGGTAAAGGAGAGCCGGTTGAGAAAACATTGAAAATTGAGAATTTAAGTATTATGCTTATTGCAGCTTATTTGAAGAAGATTTCATTTGACATTTCTATTATTTGTGAAAACTATTGATTTCTCGAATACAGGATTCGACATACTTACTATTGACAATAAATTAATAAATATTGTCATTAGTATACAGTGTGTATCGGGTATCCCAAATTCGTTGTCTAGTGAGGGGATCTCAGAATTCCTTTGGGCAAGAAAAAAAATGAATTGGACATTTTAGGTCTCGATTTTTGAGAGAATTAAATTGGTGAAAACAGCAACCTCATAAATTCAACTGTTTTCAAGCTATAAGAGAAAACTGGAAAATGGCGTGTAATAAATGATTCTCATAACTTTTTTATTACTGGTGCTGTCAACATAAACTCAAAACTTTCTACAGGAACTTTTTTAGTACAATCCTTTGGTGTACTCATTTGTTTTTTATTGCTATTAGTTTTAGTTATAAATTATAAGTTTTTTTTATAACACAAACTTGTGTTTTTTTTTCAATGTAAAGCATATAAATTCCTATAACAAATGAAATCGCTTAATTTTTCACTTTTCAAAAATATATAAATTTGTTATCAAACTATAAAATCATCAACAGTTTCAGTTTCACATGGTGACTCAACGAAGTTCCTATCTATGATAATCTGTGAACTTGATGTTTGAAATATTCGGTGGCCACCAAGGTCTCCGGGATTAACACCGTTAGATTTTTCAATATTTCAACATTTTCAAAATGATAAATGCTGTTCCACAAATGTGATCAAAAGGAAAAAATCTAACGGATATTTTAATTATCTGAAGATCAGAGATAAACTCTTCGTTCATTTTCCGGGTGAAAGTGAAAATTAGGGACACCCTATATAAAGTTGTTTTTAATTTATTTTAATTTATTTGGAGATTTGAGTTATTTTGTGTCCATTGTTCAATCATTTTCAAGTCCCATTATAGTAGAAACTAATTATTGTTTCGAAAATATTGAGAAGAGTTGATATTTTTGAATGGTGAACCATATAAGAGATACGAATTCATTACAGTTATACAATGGATACAAAATGAATTAAATCTAGAAATAAATCGAAATATTTATATATAGCGTGTCCCATGAAAAAATGAAGACGAAACTTTCAATATCTTTGAAACGGATAACATTTTTGGAAAACTGGAACCGAGATGCATTTCGAGAAACCTGCGGCTGAAACACTGTCCTCAAAAATGTAGGGTGTCCCATTCAGAAAACACCAACTTGCCTTTACATCTCTGAAAGATAATTAATTCCTATGAAGTGTTATGACTTGATGAGTATATATTAACTTTTGTCACAACAATAAACAAATCGATTGTCAAGGAAATGATTTCATAGGTAATGCGATTATAATCGAAAATCGTTATTTATTGAAATGATTCTGAATTCATGATGATCTCAATTGCCATTTCGGAAAAAAATAATATGTGTATTTCATAGTTGAAGCACATTCCCGAACTCCAACGTTTGTTGGCCTCGGATTCACGTTTCAGCCAACAATTTACATCGTCCTGGAAAGTATCGCTTATACTACTACATACACAATGTACTATTTCCACATCGCTGACTTCCTACATGCCACCCTTCAATATGTGAATAGGGAATACTCAGTTCTCGTAACGCAGGGTCACAGATCATGATTTCAATTCAACGAATCCTGATCCAGAAATCATCCGCTCGTTTTTTTTTCTATAAGAATTTTCAAGCCTGATTTCATCGAGAGGCGCCCGCTGTTTCAATATCTCCATGTCAGCAACGCCGATATACTTCCTTTTGAATTCTTCCTTGACTGACACATTATGTTACGCCCAAGAGAAATTATTCGATAAAATCTTGAAATGCATGAGGAGCCGTCACCGACAAGAATTCCAATCAGGAAATTGAAAAGTTCAATAAGCATTTTCTTCGTTTGGTTGGATACAATAACTGACAATCATGTCGTTGGAAATATTAGATATTACACATAAATTAATTATTTACCAACTTTTATCTATGAAATTTAGCAAGAGGTTTGGAAGACTGTCATTTTAATCATTTATATGTTTGCACCTGATGTGAGCCGATATTTCCACGCTGAAATGTCGACATGATCCTGGTTCATCTCGGTGAAAGGTCTCCGATGCAAGAGTATATTTGCAATTTTTCTGGTGGCAGAGTATGAAACATACTTTTCATGCAGTTGTCTAAGTGTTTGTCCGTTTCGTACAATCTTTGATATACCTCTGACGTATTTATTTAGTCTTCGAAGTATTTTAATAGAATTTTTATTTGCCCAAAAGCAATTTCTCCATATGATCCTTGTCTCCTTTATTCCTAGGCAGTGTTGTTCTTTCAACGCTACTTTCAGGATAGAACTTGTCTGCTTTTGTCATCAAAATTGTTGTATGTCATTTTTGGACTTCTTTCTCTTTTGTAGTCAGGCCATTGGCCTTTTGCTGCTCTATCTCATTGTTAATAACCTCTGGTTATTAACAAAATAACTTGTTGTTTTCTGCTCTAGCAGTTAGCAATTTGCCAATAAAAGTTTTGATGTAAAATTATTACACAATCTCTGTGCCAATCAATGTTTGGTTTCACGAGCACTTCCTAGAGAAGTGCCATCTTTGGTCTCTTGTGATTCCTCGAGGCTTTTTCTTTATAATCGCAAGCCTTCTCTAGAAGAGGGTTTGCGTGATTTTTCATTTTGTTGAAGGTCTTCACACTTAGATCTATTAGATGATTAATTGCAGGTTATTATTTATAGATAATCTCCTCCTGTTGATAGAGAAGGAGGACAACAAAAAACTAAGAGGAAATATTGTGCGTAAAGTTGGGCGGGTCTCAACCTGGATGAACTCGAAAAGATTTGAGGTGGCAGTACAAAAAACGAAGATGAAACGGAGATGAAAGGACCGAGAAGCAGGCAGGACATAAGGGTGCACATAGAAAGAAGCGAAACAGTCTCCTCGCCATCGATTATGTACAACAAGGAGAAGTATGGTAATAGGATGGCATTCTCTACACACATTAAATAAACGGTAGAAGAGCCAAACCAGAAAGTGGGAACCATGAGAAGGCTACTACCTAAAATCAGAAGACAAAGCTATCTTAAGAGAAGGGTGCTGTGCACTATTCTACACAGTGTTTGCTGAATGCAGCCCTGGTGTAAGTGTAGAGGACAGCAATGAAAATCAATAAGCAGAAGAATGAAATGGTTGAAGTGCAGAGAAAAGAATTGCTCCGAGTTGTGTGTGCGTATAGAACTGTCTCTGTGGAGGCAGTTCAAGTGATAGCGTGCTATCTACCCATAGACTAGATGGTAGCAGAAACCTGCAATTTGCACAGGGTAGTTACTAGACTACCAGGAAATAGAAGGATGACAAGGAAAAGGACAATAAGGATGTGGTAGCGGAGGTAGGAAATTGAAGATGGGACATCCAGATGGCCCGTTCCTTCATGAGAAATTTGGAGAAGTGGAGAGACTGTAAGCATAAAAGGACCCGCTTCTATTTTACGCAATTCCTGACAGGACATGAGTTCTTCGGTAAGTTTATAAACAGGATTGTGAAAACGGAAATTGATTTGTGTCACAAATGTGGGGTACCGGATGATCCAAAAGGAAAAACGAAAGGAAGGAAGTTGAAGATAAAATGAATATAGGGGCACTGAGCCAAAAGATGACAGAAAACGAAGAAACGAGGAATATAAAGTATCACTATAGTAGAATAATGATGGAAAAAGAAGTTGAAGGTAAAAGAAGGAAGTAGTAGCCAGTCCAAGATACGTAGGTGACCGTTGATAAAAGCATGAATCTCAGTTTTGTTTCCAGCGGTCTCCTATCACTAAGGAGGGGGGTTAAGTGGGTAAAAGCCCCACATAAACCCACAATAGAGGTTGGTAGAGCTTCCCCCTACCCTTCGGAAAAAAAAGGTTATTATTTGCTCCATGGCTTGCTGTTGAGTTTTGTTTTTATAATCTTTTGATTCTCTCAACCAACATAATTGTTAAGTTTAATTAAGTTGATCCCTTGGGTTTGTTAGCTTCCCCGAAATTAGTGAATATCGTCCGATTTCATTGCTTCTTGTCCGTTGGAAAGAGCGATCGATTCATCCTGAATTCTTCCTGAGCAAGCAATACTTTTCTAATTCAAATACTATTTCTAGATCCCTCGAAAAATTTTCCACTAATTCAACCATAACTTGTAGGTTGTTGCCTATTATTAGTTTCGAATCATCCATGTAGATTTGATGATTGAGATGGATAGTGTTACTTTCATTGGTAGTTGTAATTCTACGCAACAGTCATAAATATGTGAGAGAAGATTTCAGAAATATAACACCTGAGTTCAGGAGTTCCATTGCATATCTCTTGAAGAACGCATCATAAGTCAAAACCATATGTTTAAGATTCATACCGTCATTCACTATTCCTGGGGTCTTGTAACACTATCATTTTCCAAAATGATCTTATTTACACATGCTTTAAATTCCAAACCTGAATACCCAAATTTCATTTCAATCGAGCAAGTAGATCGTGAAATTTCGCGGTAGCTCATAAGCAAAACGCACATTACAAAGAAAGATCTCTAATTCTGAAACCACTAACTACCCAATCCTAATATTTATACACTAATTAGTCATGGAAATATCAAGAATTTAACGTTTACACATAATCAACGAGTACCCTTAATCTGAAGAAGCTGAATTTCATATGGTACCACCCACCAACCAAAATTGAATATCCGTACTGAACAACTTTGGTTACAATGTATGTCTGTCTGTGTCCGAGCTCATCCTTACAAGAGTCTTAACAACAGTTTTCATTCGATTCCATTGAAATTGGGTTTGGGTACAATTCTCAATTGTAATTTACGATCCACCAAGTCTGTTTTTGAAATGAATTTTATTCTTTCAATTACAGATTAAAATCTAGATGAATAAATTATTTGATAATCTTAACAGAACTCCTTATAAAGGAGTTCGAAAATCAATTAATTATTCATTTGTCATACAAAATTATAGTATTCGAGAAAAGGGGAAATGAATTATAACATGACGAATAGGGCTACACAACGATTAAGAAACTGATGGCGATGTACAGAATTCTGTGATGTAAGATCCTGTCAGATTACTACACACTTACTTCACCCAGTAGAATACAAGACGAAATCTATAATCTGACAAAAGTGTGTAGGGATGAAGTCTAAGCGGAACTAAAACTAGTATGTGTCTATATTCACATAAAGCCTCAGGTTCTGGAAAGAATCCATATCATCACTTTTCGAACATTGCACTTTTCCAAGAACTGAGATAGCTGTGTAAACTGCTCTGTAGGAAGAGGTTCACGTAACAATATACTGTAGATATTACAATTATTATTATTATTATTATTGTTACAATAAGAGTAGAGGTACAAATACCTATAAACTCAAACTTAAAAAAATAACATTCGGAAACTAAATATAACTCAAAACAAAAATTATGGTTTACAATGACAAAAAAATTAGGACGTATTATTCTCGAGGTTGGGTAATCCATCGGTCATATCCATTCTTGAAGGCGTTGGTGGAGGTTGCATCTACAAGATCACTCGGTAGACTGTTCCATAAGTGGAACACCCTATTTGTGAGGAACTGCTGTCTCTGAGGCGTGCGGAACTGTTCTCTCCTGAGCTTAAGTGAATGGCCCCTGAGGTGATTGTAGTTTCTGGAAAACAAGCGACGGATATCGTCGCCAAAATGATTGCGAAGGGCTTTGAAGGTAAAAATGATATCGCCTCTTGTTCTCCTGTCTTCAAAGTTTGGCAAACTGAAGAGTTGCAGTCTTTCCTCATAAGAGGGTCTAATGGGTCCATAAGGAAATCGAGTTACCCACCGTTGAACCGACTCCAGAAGAGCTGCGTCTGCTCGAGATGAAGGCCACCACGCTGGTTCTGCATATTCCAGAATAGGTCGCACATAATATTTTATCAGTTTGCTGAGCGTAGCATTGTTACAGCCGTTAAAGGATTTTGAAAGAATGAAAGCAGTCTGCTTTGCCTTGCTAGTAATATGCGCAATATGTTTGGACCACGAAAGGTCGGTCGTGACAGTCACGCCAAGGTCACACTGATGCAAAACAGAAGGAAGGGTTTTACCATCAAGACGGTAGTGAAAAGATGGGTTTGTTTTGCCAATGTGTAGAACTGAGCACTTATCAACATTCAAAGGCAACAACCAATCAGAACACCACTGAACCAACCGGTCCAAATCCTCCTGAAGAGTGCTATACGATGAAAGAGGGTTGTTGTACAACTTCGTGTCATCCGCGAAGAGGAGGCAAGGGGATTTTAAAATACATGGCAGATCGGATGTGTACAGGAGAAAGAGAATGGGCCCAAGAACCGATCCCTGCGGCACGCCTGACCCAACTGTTCTGTTGGATGAAGATAAAGCATCACCCACTTTCACACGAAATGTTCTGTTGGACAAAAAAGCTGAAATCCAGCTCAGGAGATTTCCACGAACGCCGAGATGATCCAACTTCGAAATGAGACGCCTGTGTGGAACCCGGTCAAAGGCTTTAGAAAAGTCAAGATACAAAACGTCCACCGGAATGCCGCGGTCGTACGACTCAGTCCAAGCAGACAGACCTGTTAGAAGATTAGTAAGAGTGGAGCGGCCGGGAATAAAGCCGTGTTGCTCCCGCGGTATGACAGAGTGCTCCATAGCAAATTTGATAAGTTGGTCACAGATTATGCGTTCTAGAACTTTGGCGACTGATGAGACTAGACTTATTGGACGATAGTTCAGTGGTGAGAGCTTATCACCCTTCTTGAAAATTGGCGTAACCGTGGCAGACAGCCAGTCACATGGAAGACAAGAGTCTCGGAATGACTTGGAGAATATGGTGGATAAAGGCACCGCCATAGCCTTAGCACAATATTTAAGTAAACGTGAGGTAATACCATCACGTCCGGGAGAGGTATCAACTTTTAGTTCCAAGAGGTATTTCTCAACGGTTTCTTCATCAATCCAAACATGTGACATCCCAGGAATAGACCGTTCTGTTTGACAAGTCGGGATAGGTCCAGGTGGCTCTGAGGTGAAAGCTGAAGAGAAGACATCAGCGAGTACATCCGCCGACTCCACAGGACTCCCACACATGTTACCATCAAGCCTTCTAACAATCGGTGCCCCAACCTTAGAATTGAGGAAGGATCTTACGTATTTAAACATCCGTTTAGGGTTCCTGGACGAGACCAAATTATTCTCAAATGCTGCCTTGGATGACTTGATTTCCTTACTGACGAAGTTGGAAAGGTTACGATGATTTATGTAGTCCGAATCAGCTCTGGTTCTCAAGAATCTCTGCCAGAGAGATTTCTTTCTTCTCACTAGTGCCAAAATACGATCATCAATCCAGGGTCTCAAAGGATTAAATTTAACCTGTTTTGTATACGTATTGGATGCAATAGCAGTCTCAACAATTGAGAGAAAGGTAGACCATATAGCATTCATCTGATCGTCTGCAAGGATCAAGCTCCAGTTCTTCGATGACAGTTCCGCAGCAATGCCGTCATAGTTCACTTTCCTTATGGTTTTGAATTGATTATTTTGGGAAGTGGGAGCCTGTAACTGGATTTCAGTGGCCAAAGTTAAATGATCAGATTTTCCGAATGGTGCTAAATATTTGATCTCTGATACTGTGTCTGGGTCTGATGTGAAAAATAAATCTAATGTGGATGGATTTTGTCCGAGGCGATATCTGGTAGGGTTCTCCACCAACTGCTGAAGTGCTGAGTTAGAAACTATTTCTGCATAAGGAAAGGACGGGGAATTCACTGAAGGCAACTGAACTATGGGCCAGGTAATATCAGGGCAGTTGAAGTCTCCTGTAATCAACATGTTATTGTAATCTAAAGATGACTGCCGCATGAACTGAGCACAGCTCCAATCAGCAGAGCTGGGGCGAGGTCGGTAAATACAACCTACTAGCAAGGAAAAGCAAGGTTTAGTTATTTTTAGGAAAAGGTTGTCTATACCCGCCCAATTATGATGAATTACATCAACTCCAAAGGAAGAGGATATGTGTGAACTCACATAGATGCAAACACCCCGATAACCAAGACAGTCCAAGTTATCGTCGCGAAAGAGCCCATAGCCAGGGATGTCAAATATTGAATTTGGTATGGAAGGTTGCAGCCAAGTTTCAGAAACAAACATCAAGACTGGCTTATGTAGTTGGACATAAGAGAGTAGTTCTGGAAATTTTGAAGAAAGTGATTGTATGTTAGTATATAAAATGGGCCAGCTATTGAGAGGTGTTAGTTTTTTGAATCTTCATTCTTCCTTCCAGGTGGTAGTGATACAACAGTTGGAGTTCCCTTGATATATTTGATAGTAATATCAGTATCCCCCAAATCCTGTCTTCTCTTGAGCTCCTCGCGGGCAGCATTCAGCGTAGAAATCTGTGCTCTAGTTTTATCATCCTGTATTCTTATGTTGTGGTATTTCTGGTTGCCTTGTAGGGAAGTTTTGTTTCTCAGTATAGTTGAAGCTATTTCAGGGTTGGAAAAAGTAAGTTTGGTCCAGCGAGGTTTTCTTTTGTCCTTTGACTGAATTCTCATGGTATTTGTTAGATATCGACTTGAGTTGGCAGAAATAAGGTCAACAATTTCACCAACGACAGGCAGATCATTATTATCCTCTCTTTCGGGCAGATTGGTGATGATAAGATTGAAAGACTTCTTCACCCTATCCAAGATCTCAGGCAAATCGTCAGCCGGAACATCTTTTCGGGTAAGAGAAAGTGTTGACTCCACATTTTCCATCTTTTCAGCAATTGATGTTATGTTGTTAGAGAGGGACGTGTGAGCGTCCTGGAGACACGATATGTCCGACTTACATGCCTGAATAGAGGATTCGTGAGCCGCCAAAGTACTAGAATGTTCGTTCAATGTCGCCGTACAGATATCCAGCTTAGTGAAAAGATCATCTACTCGTTTTCCGACTCTCTCCAGACCAGCGTTCATAGCTCGCATCTGCTCCATGAGAGCATTGAAATGAACGATCGTAATAGGATCGTTTGTAGCGGAAACTGAGGGAGAAGATGGGGATGTTGATCGTGCATCAGTGGAAGTGGAACCGCTACGAAGCAAACGGCCGGAGGTGGTGCAAGAGGGACACACCCATTTGGCATTGGTTTCGCTCAAATACTCCTGATCTTTCTTCGCGACGTTGACACAAACGGGGTGAAAATTTCCCCTGCACTTATAACAGCTGATGGGAGAAGAACCGGCTGGAATCGGTTTAGTACATTTGGAGCAACTATTCGGCATTGTTTTTAATGTCTTAAAATATAGGTTCAAAGGAAAACAAAAACAACAAGCTTCACTTCCTTGGGCCCGTAAGGAAGACTCACACAGATCGGGAAGGCCACGGATGGGTAAAATAATTATGGGAGAAGGAGCCTTACATTCATAGAACCAAGTGAAAAGAAAAAGGAAAATTAATATTCATTTGAATAAAAAATAAAAAAAAAATAAATTGAACAATCACCGGGAGTCTGAGCCACAGTGTTGCTGACGCCGCCACTGGAGGTGACTAGCGAGCGCTAAGCCGGTTTCGGGATGTTGCTTCTGGACAGCGGTATGGGTCAAGGTCACGCAGTCGAAGTAATGTAAATAAAACAAACTAAATCAGCCGAAAATCGAACTAATTTTCAAAACTAGAGTTCGGGTGTAACTAATTGATGAAATGTAAACAGACTACTCACTCTGTACAATATTTACAGTCTGAAAATGTTGGCTTTTTAGGCAATAATAATACAATATATTCGGAGCACCACAAGAACGTCTATATTTCACGAATGTATCGAAGATTCATTGAATTTTTGTTCTGTGGTTTCCAATAGCCGCATAAATGTTCTTTCCAGAGTCTCATAACGACCCAAAATAATACGATATAGGTACTTGCTGCCATCTAGAATCATCTCTGTTGATTGCATATCTATATGAGAAAAGTGCTGATGGGAAGTAATTGCTTTTGAGCATCCTTTACTTTATGTGTCATAAAGAATAAAAAATATACCAATAAGAATAAGAAATGTAAATGTGTATGTAATAGATGTCATTTATCAAACACTTAAAAACTTCAGCTCTTTTTGATGTATCATGCGCCTTACTCATGCGAAAATGTGATATACCTGGAATCTCCATATTCCGCCTTCTACTTCCCTGATTTTCGAAAGATTTGGTATTGGTAGATATTCAGTTCTTGACGTAAAAGTTTTGCATGAGTAACTCAGTTATTTTTGGGAGATCACAGTGTTACAAGACCGAAAATAACTTATTGTGGAAGGCTGACCTCTCGGCTGACCTTTTAGGGTGCGAATGATAAGGCATTCCAGGCACATTGTCATCAGAGAATTCGTTGTATTTAAAGTTTAATGATACAAAATACAGTATGATCCAACGAAAACTCAACACCTCGATATTCCAGTTTTGAAATAAAATGTGGAAAATCGCTCGGATCCGTCAATTTCTGATTCCCGCAACTGCAATTTGAACTGCAACAGTAAGTGCAACCCCCTAGGGAGTAAGTACAACTCTTGATTTTGAATTGAGATGAGGGGTATTATGATACCTCATTTTGTCTGAAGTTTCGTTTCAAAATTTCCATCAATAACGAAATGACAGGTAAAATAATGAAAGAGTTCTTAATTCAGGTGACCCCATAGAAAAAAGTCCATTGGAGTCAGATCAGGTGATCTGGGTGGCCACTCAATATATGAAATTTTTTGAATCCAAGCGAATTTTCATCTGAGAAATGACGGTTGAACGAAATGAGGTGGTGCGCCATCTTGTTGGACAATGATCGTTTGATGGTGTTCTGCATTCTCCTATACTTGCACGAGTACTGGATAAATGGCATTCTCCAATAAATAAATTTTGCCATTGAGATAACCGGATATATAAAAGGACCGATTATCTGATTCCCATAAATGACCGCTCAAACATCCGCTCAAACATTTGATTTTTGGGGACGCTGAGTATGCATTTCACGAAATGATCTTTGATATTCATGTACCCAAAACCGACAGTTATGCCAGTTTACAAATCCGTTAAGGTGAAATGAATACTTGTCCGAAAAACAGATATCGAATATGTAGTGTTGATTACTGTTAATCATTTCACCGACCGCTTTGCAGAACTGGAGTCGTCGATTGGGATCATCCTCGTTCAGTTCCTGAACCACTCATATCTTATAAGGATGGAATTAATGTTGTTTCAGAATTCTCATGATTGTTGTGCTTGAAACACCAGAGATACATCGGATAATTTCCTAGTACTCAAGGTCGGATCCATCGCTACAACACCTAACACAGCCACGTCCCTCGCTAGCTCTCTTTCATGCACCCTCTTTTTGTTTCCGACTGAACCAGTAGCGTCAAATTTGGCGACCAGTTGCACAACGTAAGCAGCGGATACATTTTTTTCTGTGATGTCCTTTGTTAAAAAGCCGCAGTTGTTCGCGTAAAGTCGTTATTTCTTAAAAATAATTTCCACATTTCCACACCATTTTGATTCTACTACAAATTTACGATTGCTTTTAAATAATTGTAACTTGCAATTTAAAATTTTGAAACGTGTCGAAAAAGGATAATATGCCTCTTTCACTATTTTCGTAAGTGATTGCACAAGTGCATCAAAATTACCGATAATTTTGCATGACAGCGTGTTGTCATAAAAACTGAATAAGGCCTCCACCTTCGGTGTCGGGCTCTTTCACCAAAAATGAAAATGACCGAATGCAGTTTTTCGAAGAAAACACGCTGGAATGCGAAATTATCCGGTCATTTTGATGCGCGAGTGTAATTCGGTGGAATATTTCCCGAATAAACTGTTACATCACTTGTCAAACTGATGTAGAATGGAATTGCCATAGATTCGAACTGTGTAAGATGCATAGAAACTATGCATCTATGAACAGTGCAATTATCGCAGGGCTGTTTCGCTTCCTACAATGCAATTATCGCTGAAATTTTCGATAATTGTTCTCCATATGCATAGAATCTTTGACATGAGGGAAATATTCGTGAGTAATTGCACAAGTGCATCAAAATTACCGATAATTTTGCATGACTGCGTGTTGTCATAAAAACTGCATGAGTTCACGTTCGGTGTCGGGCTCTTTCTCCAAAAATGAAAATGACCGAATACAGTTTTTCAAAGAAAACACGCTGGAATGCGAAATTATCCGGTCATTTTGATGCACGAGTGTAATTCGGGGGAACATTTCCCGAATAAACTGTTACATTACTTGTCAAACTGATGTAGAATGGAATTGCCATAGATTCGAACTGTGTAAGATGCATAGAAACTATGCATCTATGAACAGTGCAATTATCGCAGGGCTGTTTCGCTTCCTACAATGCAATTATCGCTGAAATTTTCGATAATTGTTCTCCATATGCATAGAATCTTTGACAGGAGGGAAATATTCGTGAGTAATTGCACAAGTGCATCAAAATTACCGATAATTTTGCATGACAGCGTGTTGTCATAAAAACTGCATGAGTTCACGTTCGGTGTCGGGCTCTTTCTCCAAAAATGAAAATGAACGAATACAGTTTTTCAAAGAAAACACGCTGGAATGCGAAATTATCCGGTCATTTTGATGCACGAGTGTAATTCGGGGGAACATTTCCCGAATAAACTGTTACATTACCTGTCAAACTGATTTAGAATGGAATTGCCATAGATTCGAACTGTGTAAGATGCATAGAAACTAAGCATCTATGAACAGAACAATTATCGCAGTGCAGTTTCGCTTCCTACAATGCAATTATCGCTGTAATTTTCGATAATTGTTCTCCAGATACATAGAATTTTTGACAGGAGGGAAATATTCGCTGCAATTTTCGATAATTGTTCTCCATATACATAGAATTTTTGACAGGAGGGAAATATTCGCTGTAAGTTTCGATAATTGTTCTCCATATACATAGAATTTTTGACAGGAGGGAAATATTCGCTGTAATTTTCGATAATTGCACTCCATTTGTATAGAATTTTTGACAGGAGGGAAATATCCGCTGTTATTTTATTATCAATTGATATTTCGAAAAGAAATTTTAGAATCAGATAGTACTCCATACGATCACAAGACCTCTTATCCTTATTCAAAATCAAGGGGTTGTGCAGCTCAACCCGTCAGGGGTTAGAAAGTTACGGGTATGAAAAAAGTGGAATGGTTGTTCCCCCTCGAATCAGAAATTGACTGGTTCGAGCGATTTTCCACATTTTCATTTTAAAGTCGGAAAATCAAGGTGATAAGTTTTCGTTGGACCACCCTGTGTACAGTGCATCCTATTTTGGGTGAGACAGCCAGGTTTCTCGCTTGTTATTTAAGATAGAGCCTTGCGGTTTTCACTTTTCTGTGAAACTCAAGTTTCAAGAAACTGTTTCCGTTCAAGAGATACAGGGCGATTTTGGAAATTAATACTTTTCGGACCCCTCCTTTATCTGCGAAATTATTAGAAATAATGCTGAGCTGAAAACTACTTCTGAATCAGAATTCTGTGTAGAATCCAGTGACGTACTCAATTTTTTTTTTCGGGGTATGGTTTTGAAGATTCAACACAAACCTATATCTTTTTAAATGGAACACCCTGTATATCATTACTTCGTTGAATTCATTATTTTTTTCCCTTCTAAATGATAACAAAAAATCATCATTATTTGATGTTTTAGTGTTTTTTTTTAACTTTTCTGAACATCCTTCCGACATAGTATCATTTTGAAGGGAAAAAAAAAACGAATTCAACGAAGTATTCATATACAGGGTGTTCCATTTAAAAAATTATAGGTTTGTGTTGAATCTTCAAAACCATACCCCGAAAAAAAATTGAGTACGCCACTGGATTCTACGCAGAATTCTGATTCAGAAGTAGTTTTCAGCTCAGCATCATTTCTAATAATTTCGAAGATAAAGGAGGGGTCCGAAAAGTATCAATTTCCAAAATCTTGAACCCAACTTGAGTTTCACAGAAAAGTAGGACAGAAACCGCAAGGTTTTATCTTAAATAACAAGCGAGAAACCTGGCTGTCTCCCCCAAAATGGGATGCACTGTACAAAATTAGGGGAATGGACAAAATATCAACGAAGTTTATGGTTCATATTCCTTCACACTCTTTGGTCGATTTTAACAATTGTTTTTTCGAATTGGAGCTTGGTTCTTGTTACAGGGACTGAAGAAAAATTTTGAAAAGTGAGTTTTTATTTAGAACTCTCTGTGGAGTTAATCGTTGAATAATAAAAATATTCACGAACATTAAGATGTTTTCCCATCTTTTCTTAACATTTCCTCTCATTATGTAAAGCGATATCTCAACTTTGAAAGAAATTACAGCATTTTGAATGGTTTCAGTACACTGAAAAGAAATTGCACTTTATCATGAATAGGTGTAATGGAATTTAGTTCTTCAACGGTACCCCCATTCATTGATATTATGAATACCTATTCAGCAATCTTACGATTCTGAAATTGATGTGTTGTTTCGATGACATATTCATCGTTATTGGATACAATTGCTTTGTTCGTTTAGATGAATAAAGTTGTACATCAACTACTCCGGAAAATTTCAGTTGTAACTAAAAACATTTCAATATGATGAACAACTTGTCATTGTATTAATTTTTCTGTTCGTAGGTTGAAAAATTAAAACTGAATTCATCAATAGAATTAACTTTTTCATTGAATTTATGTACTCTTTTGGTTCAGTGATCAATTCAAAACGCAAAGAGCTTTGCAATTCAAAATTCCAATTTGTGATTCAACAACGGCACCCATATGAAGTGTTTAATTTATTATCACAAAATTAAGATATCGCAATTACTAAAAAGATGAAATGTTCAGAAAAAATAATGCAACTTCTGAACTTCTTAGTAATCGTAAACAATCTCGTCTATCAACGAATCACTCTACAAGGTGATCTGAATGAAACCATACTTTTTATTTATTTTTTCACCCTCGTATAAAACGAAAAAAGAAGTAAATGAGGACGGCATTCAAACAGTTTTTTTTCTACGGAATCAAGCAACAATTTGAAAAATAAATGCTTAATCGGACAAAGGGTTCAAGAGAAAATGAACTACACAAACTTCGTTAAGATTTTGTCCGTTGCTGTAATTTTGCCGGTGTGTAAGTTATATCTAAGATTTTCCGAGAAGCATGTAACGGTTTTCGTGTTATTTTCCTTAAACGCATGTATCTCCTGTTACATATTTGTGTTTATTGTGCATAATACAATTACGAATGACATCAAATGAAAATGCACCAATATCTACAATTTGAAAAATGATTTGTACCTCACAAATTATTGAACGGAAAAATTCCATCATTCATTCCATGTCGAACACAAATTCACGTTAACATGAATGTTAGTCCATTTCATTACTTCGACATTATGTAATCGAATTTTCATGACCTCACCTCATTTCCTTTTTCCGATTCTCATTTTATTCATTATCGACGTAAGCAACTTCCACGGTTTTGACGTTATATGAGGCTTAACAGATGTTGGGAATATTTACGCCTTCACGCTGATGATAACAGTTTAACATTTTGCTTCGTCACGCTATCAGGTGAGCTTCTGAAGTATCGAATTAAAAGAGTGGAGTTTCCGAACGCGATTGATTACATAAACTACAAGGGTTTTAATAACTCCCTGTGATTCTTCGATATTCCCATGTTTTGATTCTAAATTGAGAAAATTTCGAATATCCTTCACTATTGAAAAAATGGAAGTACAGAAAAGTGGTATATGTCACGTACAGAAAATTATTTTTCCCATTTCAGTATCGTAATGAGTTCATTACAGTACTAAAAATAATGCTGTAATGAGTTCATTATATCATTGTTTTCAGTTATATTTTTCGTTTTGTGGTTGTCTACACTGACTTTCGATCCTATCAAATTTCAAGACATTTCAATTGTCAATATAATATAATATAATTTGGTGAAATGATTTGCAACATTATTCCCAATTTCTCTCAATTCAGGTGATATTAAATTCATTTCGCCGACAAAATTCACGAATAGAATGCGCAATTATGAATTATTTTAAAATTCGAAACGTACGATTCGAATTCAGTAATCTATCAATTTTCGTAACAGTCACACCAACTGCCAAAATACAATACAGAAGTCACTAGGATGTATAATCTGAATTTTTCATCGCATTTCGACAATATTTCACAAAACTTGACTGAAATAGCGAAAATATCACCTAATAACCGTTGCAGAAGGCAATTCAAACACTCTTGCGTTCGAAATTCGAATTTTGAATTCGCGTTGAAATAGGAGCCCATTCTGCAAAATTTGAGGTTATCTCAGTGATAACAACCCTTATGTGTTTCACGATAGATTTACCAACCTGTCCAATATAACTCTGGATGAAGACGAGATAAAGACGTTGAATTTAGGACATAAATTTGCACCGATCCCCAGGATACAAGATGTTGATAAAATAGCTATAGAACTGGAAACACAGATCCGAAATAATCCAAATTACAACACTATAGCAGTTGAATTGGCAGATGCGCTGAGACCTTTTAAAAATACAAAGGTAAGAGCGTGCAATCGAAAACAATTTTCAACCAACCGAAATTTGAATGAGAGTATAAAGACGATTCAAAAAAGAATTACTGATAATGACCTAATATTAACTAAAGCAGATAAAAACGCCGGACTTGTTCTACTAGAGAAAAAAGCATATATAGATAAAACCCTAAATTTTTTCAAAGATAACGGTATAACCAAAATTAAAAACAACCCCCTCTCTAAATACTCCACTAAAGTGAATAAAACATTGAAAGACACTAATCCCACTTTACAAAAATATGGTCAATCACTGTACAATATGAAAGAAAGAAACCCATTAATACCGAAACTCTATAGCACTATTAAACTACACAAACCAGAAAAAAGTATAAGACCGATCACCTCTGCCATATCATCGCCTAGCCATAAAATTTCCAAATTTATTAATAACTTTTTCACGAATAAACTTAAATATCGGTCGGCATATTCAATTAAAAATTCTATAGAATTGGTTAGAAACATTGAGTCATTGAAACTAGAACCTAACAAAAGCTACAAACTTTTATCATTCGATATCATAAATCTCTATACCAACGTTCCCATCAGTGACTCGCTGTCTCTGATCGAAGAACAACTGATGAAACATTACAGTACGGACAACTTCCTGAATCTGGATACAGCCGATGTTATGAACCTATTGAAGTTATGTTATCTGATAACAGAACAGAACTTCTTCATTTTTGATGACGTCATATACACGATGAAAGATGGCTTACCCATGGGTTCACCATCTAGTGGTCTCATTGCAGATATTTATGTAGACCATGTAGAAGAACAAATAATGAAACTACCATATAAAGACAATATAATCATGTGGAAGAGATATGTCGATGATATATTTTGCGTTTGGACGGGGACAGACAAAGATCTCGACGAATTCTTTAAGATGATAAACTCAAAATTTAAAATAAAATTCACTCTAGAACACCCTACATCTAACACAATAAATTTCTTAGATCTTAAAATAACATTAAATAATAATAATGATTTTTCTTTCGATATTTACAGAAAACCGACACAAACCAATACCATTATACCTTATCATTCATATCATTCCCCCTCGATAAAAAGAGCCGCCTTCAACTTTTTAATTCACAGACTCCTCAACATACCTCTGTCAACCGAGGACTACCAGAAGGAAATAAATATGATATATCAAATAGGCAACGACAACCAGTATACAAGAGAATACATTGACCAAATTCTCACTTCTATAAAGAGAAAACAACTTTTGAAGAAAATTTACCCCCACATTGCAATTAGGAAACACTTCATAAGTATACCATATTACGAAGACTTACACCAGTATACCCAACAGATTATGAATAAATACGATTACACCATAATGAATAGCCGACACAGAACCCTAGAAAATTTATTACTGAATAACAAAAATAAGAAAAAAACCAGAAGAACAGAGTGGAGTATACAATATTAACTGCTCAGACTGTCCTGCATTCTATATCGGTATGACGACACGTAACATGAAAAAGCGATTCAATGAACACCAAAAAAATCAACCTAGATCTGCACTAGGAAACCACCTGAATGAGTCAAATCATAACACAAAATTTGAAAATTTAAAGATCCTACATAAAGAAAGTAATTACTATAAATTAACACTATTAGAACAGCACGAAATTTTTTTAAAAAACAAAGATATTCAACATTTACTAAACGAAATGTCTTATTTCACCATACGCGACAATAGTATTTTCAAATTAATAAATTCCCGCCAATAATTGTTCCAAAGATAGACATATGCCATACTACGTAAACAGACTTCCTCACTTTCGTCTAATCTAAAATCAACACAACCACGCAAGAAAAATTCTTCGAAGAATATAATTGATATTTATTGTCGAAATAAAAACTTTAAATTGCATATTGAAGATCAAATCGATGAATATATACTATCTATCATACGTATAATCCACCTCAATGTACGGTAGGTAATTGATTGCACGCTCTCACTGAGATAACCTCAAATTTTGTCAAATTAATAACATAAAGTTTCATAAATGTATATTTTCAGCTGGCCTGATGATGGTTAATATACCGAAATCGATTGCCAAAGATTAAATAATTCATTTCAACAGTGTGTTTTTATCGTTCTTGAAATTATGACTTAACATACTATGGAAACATTTATCAACAAAACTGAAATAGTTATTTATAATACAAGTGCAGAAGGCATTGATATTCTTCCACGAGTTCAAAATTCAAAAACGAGCCACGAAGTGGCGAGTTTTGGAATGAACGAGTGGTAGAATGAGCCTTCTGTACGAGTATTATACATTATTTTCTCTAATTCATTGCATTTTCATTGAAATTAATGAAATATTTCAATCAATATAATTTAGTGATTTTTGCATTGAAAAATGTTGGTTGGCAGAACTGATTTCTTTAAGGCAATTTGATGAATTGACAGATAAAGCCGTAGCGGAATGTTCGGAGTGCCAACATAGAATAATAAAATATAACCATGAAAACTGTGCGTTTCTGATATATTCTCGCACGATTTTGTTCTACAGGATGTGGAAGAATGAACGGAATAACCACAGAATTAGAGAAATAGATATTACACCGCATATTTCGAACTCAACAAATTTGTTATTCAAAAACTTAGTTTTTTACCTAAGTTTCCAAAACATGAAAGGCTGTGGTATAGATTTGTGGTCCCTATCTATTATACTGTTATGTTTTTGTTTTTTCTCTTCTCTTTTTATTTTTCAGTAGTTCTAACTTTACAAGTAATTACTATCTAGATGGTGTTTGTAAGGAATTCATTAAATGAATAAAAATTGTATCTGGAATTCTGGAATCGGTCAAATTATCTTCGATCTATACCTTTGGAAGATAGGTAGCTATGATTTTGATGGCCAAGATTCTTTAAGTCCTCACCAGTTTTCTCAACAACGCAAACGATATTCCGAGGACTGATTGGGCATGAAAAGGGGAAAAAGCAAAATGTCAGAAATGGTCACAGTAAAGAACTGAAAAGATTCGAAAAAAACCCTTTAAGAGGACATTATAACACATTCAATAAAAATATACAAATCATTCAATACACTTCAAGTACTTACAAGCTGACTGATTGTTTGTTTCTAAAATCATAATTGTAAACACTGAGATAAAACTCCAAAACTAATTGAATACAAGGATAACTAGGATAACGCGAGATACTGTTATTATATCTAAATTAAAACAATTCAGTAGTTAATATATTTCAAATGAATCAATTGCGATTAAATGAGAAGTGCGCTGTTTATGTTGATTTGAATATCTGATAGAAATGGCAACAAGAAGTTTGTTTGTTCGATTTTTTAATGAAGGGTGCTACATTTTACAAAAATATTGAATATCAGATCCGGAGTTAACTGAATTGTTTGTTTCTAGTTATAACATCTCCATCAGGAATCTTTCAGGAAGGTATTTCTCATATAAAAGTTCGGATTATAAAATATTTCAAACTTGTATATCTGAGAAGTATACTACGGTTGACATCTTCAGAGGTTTGGAGATGGGACATTAAAATCTTGACGCTGGATTTCTATGAACTGAATATCGATTGAAAAAAACGAAAAAACACACTTTTCTGTTTTTCAGTTCTTTGCCCAAGTTCCTTCGAACTGTGTATAAATAATTTGATCTAGAGAAAATATAATCAAACACATATGGGTTCATTTCTTAATTTTTGTACCTTAGAGCTTAGCGAGGAGCTTAGTGTACTATACAAGTTTTGCCTAGGAACTCGGTTCCATTACAAAGGTTAATGGAAATTCTTATAGGAGTAAACAATTTTCTCAGAGGCACAATAGGTGTCATGAAAGAAAAACAACTGGTTCTCGGTGGTTTACAAGTATGAGATGATGGAAGGGATAAAGGGTAGGGAATCAATATCAGATGATGGGGAGATCTGAGTCTGGATTTGTATTAGGGGCAGTTTGGATTCCTAGAAGGGGATATTTTTTCCAATCTTTTATTATTATTATTATTTTTTGTACAAGCCGGGTGCTAAATGAATTGTTTTATTATCATTATTATTGAAAGAACTGTTTGTTCTGTCACTCTGGCAAATTTTACAGAGGTAGTGATTTCAGCAGATGAAGTCATATATTTTCTTTCCTACTCTTCTGAGAAATGTATATGCAAGTCATCATTCAACATTGAAATAAAATTTGATTTAGATATTATCTTTTGGTTGATGGTGACTCTGATCAATACATATATGATTACTTTAGATTATGAAGGTCAAAGGTATCTACTCAATAATTTGAAGTAAAATTTATTCATTGCCATCAACCAGAAGATAAAATTATATTCTCGAACATTGTTATTTCAATTGTGAATTATGACTTGCATATCCATTTCACAGAAGAATAAGAATGAAGATCTATGACTTCACTTGTAGACATGACTACCTCTGTAAAATTGGTCAGAGTAGCTTTCTTCCTCTCAGTTGGCCTACGGGGTTCTCAAATAAAAGTTGGTGAATATACAAGTTTGTAAATTCATTGAGGTTTTTGTACTATAAGACACTGACCAGAAAAAACTGTATTACAGAATACAACATTTCGAAACGTTCATCTCTCTTCACGTTAATTTAACTATTCAATATATCAGCCGTCTTCCAATTATACCTTTTTGGATCATATATTTCTCCTTTGGTATGTTTTGTCAGTTGTTATTGTATTTCTGGAGAAAAGGTTTATCGATATGCTATTAGCACTATTGAAACGAACCCAACCAGACCTAAGTCGATTCAAAATACATCAAATTATCCTATAATTGAAACCTGGAACTTTCTCCTAAGGATCAACGATTAGACTTTTGTTGAAGATATCACCCGAACCCAAAATTTCCTTGTCACTTTCTTTAGATTGATGAAAAGTATTAATATATAAAGGTTCGCCCAACTTAACTTCAATCTGGCAGATCAAGTATGTATCTGGGAGGTAAGATACAATTGGAAATAAGTTCGGCTAGTAATGAAGTGATATCTTGACTACGAATATGAATAATAATTATATGTGATAGCATCACATCGCATGTAAAAGGGTAGATCTAATAGTCATATTGATAATTTTTATAGAAACGTTGAGCTGTGCATCAATTTCATGAACATGAGCACACATGAACAATCTACAGCAAAAAAACCCAAGGCCAAAGCTGTCGAAGTTATACAAACCGTGCTGGCATCAGCAGTCAGCATCCTATGAAGAACCAGCTAATTTATGAAGAATATTATTCCATGTCTTCAATTTCATACTCAAAATTTCCAAGTGGACCTTGAAATTAAAAAAAAAATCAAGTTCAACCCCAAGATATTTGGGAGTATGATTATGATTGAAGACAGAATTATTGAACGTTATTATTTCTCATTACCTATAAGGAGCTTTTCACTAAATCGATATAGCGGATTGAAGTCCATATCGAAAGATTTATGACACTTCAGTCATGAAATGACAGCCATTATGAAAAATCATTTCCCTATTGCTTTCCCTATACATAATATTAATAAAATGATATGAGTAATAAATCAATGTGGCCCAAATATCGTCCTTATTTTTCACCTGAATACGCTCAAGTGACGCCATCTATCACAATGCCTATCAACTATAAAACAGGAGAAAACCGTTGAACTGTAAATTTTCCGAACAGTTCACTGCAAATAAATTCAGTGCCTAAATTCCACGGAAGAGAGCGCTGTTATGCTGATTACCACTAGATGGCAGAGGACATGCTATAAATGTAATCCCGTGGGATTTGAAACTGCTTCCACTGATCGTTTCCGTTCTCATTTTTGCTTAGGGCACTGCAGATGTATGAATAATGGAGAGGGCAAGATCAAAGCAAAATAAGGTGAATATTGAGTGGGATGCGTTGTAGCTCATTTTGACACATAAAAGGGCACACTTAGTTTTTGATGGAACAATAATATAACGCTCAACTGTCTTTTGTATTGGAAAACCTGCTGCAACTAATAATCGATTGCACTTCAGCAGGAAGTTCATTGTGATACATGCAGGGTTGGCATCACTGAAAACTTTATTCTGTGACTAACAAAATAGGTAAGAATGGGGCGACCGCCGACCGGAGATCAATACGGTAGATAAATAGTGCCAACATTGAATAGTGAAATAGTAAATAGATATCGAATAAGTCTACAAATATCTACACGTATCCTCAAATATTCATCAAATCATATTATTCAGAATGAACTGAAAAATTAAATGATTCAATGACAGTTGTTACCTAAATAATCGAGTGAACTGTAAAATACTGTATTAATTATGATTTAAATGATAATATCATAAAATTTTGGACTCATATCATATGTTTATCAGATTCATTTTGCATCTTATATGAGGAAGGCAAATGTTCGTCCCAACCAATTGATATCACTATCTACAATTGGATGCATTCCAGCATAAATTGGCAGTATTCTCAAACTACCACATTCTCCTCAGTATTAATACAGCAAAAGTTTTGTCAGTACAGAACTCTTTCTTGTTTCAGAATATCTTTCAGTGAAGATCTTCTAAAACAATGGTTATAGGAGATCTTCTGTAAACACTGATTAAAAAATGATTTATTTGTTTTGTTGCTTATTTTCCCGATATTCCTGATTTATAAAGGTTTGATGAACATTTTATTTATTATTATTATTATTATACCTCAAAACAGGTAGGATGTCAAGATACACTTTGTATCTCGAAATAATAAGACTTTTTTTCTTAAAATTATCCAAGAAATCATATTTAACTTTTAACCTCAAATTTAGGAACACCCTGTATAGAAATAAACATAAAGGGAAAATGAATTCCCCTCACAAATTACATTGCAATTGAACATTTCTATATTTCAGCAACTTCCACATCTGCTGTATTGAGTAGTTTATTATAAATGATACTTGAATTCCTAGTCAAAAGATCGCCTAGTTGTAGATGACAGAACAAATATTGTTATTATGCCTTATTTTATAATAAACTTGGTCTTCTTTTGAATTTATTGAAATACATGAGGAGAAATAATTTTTTACTTCCTTACAATAATTCTATAAACTACTACTTCATAGAACTAGTCTGATAAAATATTGCTTTACAACACTCACGCTAATAATGTTATATTCAGTGGAATTATTACTATTACATCAATGTAATATTTTTGTCTGCTTCTAAAGCGTTCATCGAATAGATCGCTCTATACAGGGTGTCCCATAAGTGGCACGTCACAGTGACACCGGAGGTAGGTCAGCTAAAGAGGGACCTAACCAGCCTAACATGACCCCAGTAAAAGTTGCATGGTTTTCGAGTTATTACCAAATTACGTTTTTTAGTGAATTTTCACCTTTTTTAACATTGTCAGGGTCAGAATTCTGCTGGAAAGCTCTCGAAGCTTATTTTTTTTGTTGTAATGGAATCTTAAATAGTTATTTAAGATGACATGAGTATGATTCTGTCAAAAAGTTATGTGGATTTCCGTAAATTAATGGATAAATCTTGATTTCAATTGCTAGCAAAACGAGAACTTCGAGTTTGGACACCTGCTGTGAAAAAAAAATCCTTGAAACAAAACGAGCAAGTAACATAAAAAAATTGGGCATTTTAGGCAGATTTAGAAATGGTACAATACACGAATCTTATGCCCATAAAACTAGGTATTTTCATCATTTTACCGATGCCCTACTTAACTAAGTTGAAACTAGGAACCCCGCTATCAGGTAATTTTGCCGCTTGCTATGACATTACATTTGATACCGGGCTTTGTTATTATTTGTTAAAGTCACAATAGGGAAAAAGATGGATTAGGGGAAGCGAAAAAAGAATATTATTGAAAAAAAAAGGTAAATTAATTAAAAACAGACTTAACTTTCGATTATTTATTTAATTTTTAAATCTAACTTACAGTAAATGTTCAAACTGTTTCCCTCGGACTCTAATGCATAAATGACACCGTTTTATAAAATTACGATTCAATTTTCTTAAACTAATTTCCGATATGGTCCGGGCTGCGTCGAATACGCGTTCACGCAATTCTTCCTCGCTTCTTATTGGTTTTGCATACACTTTGATGTCATCAAATTAGTTTAAAAAAATTGAATCGTAATTTTATAAAACGGTGTCATTTATGCATTAGAGTCCGAGGGAAACAGTTTGAACATTTACTGTAAGTTAGATTTAAGAATTAAATAAATAATCGAAAGTCAAGTCTGTTTTTAATTAATTTACCTTTTTTTTCAATAATATTCCTTTTTCGCTTCCCCTAATCCATCTTTTTCCCTATTGTGACTTTAACAAATAATAACAAAGCCCGGTATCAAATGTAATGTCATAGCAAGCGGCAAAATTACCTGATAGCGGGGTTCCTAGTTTCAACTTAGTTAAGTAGGGCATCGGTAAAATGATGAAAATACCTAGTTTTATGGGCATAAGATTCGTGTATTGTACCATTTCTAAATCTGTCTAAAATGCCCAATTTTTTTATGTTACTTGCTCGTTTTGTTTCAAGGATTTTTTTTTCACAGCAGGTGTCCAAAGTCGAAGTTCTCGTTTTGCTAGCAATTGAAATCAAGATTTATCCATTAATTTACGGAAATCCACATAACTTTTTGACAGAATCATACTCATGTCATCTTAAATAACTATTTAAGATTCCATTACAACAAAAAAAATAAGCTTCGAGAGCTTTCCAGCAGAATTCTGACCCTGACAATGTTAAAAAAGGTGAAAATTCACTAAAAAACGTAATTTGGTAATAACTCGAAAACCATGCAACTTTTACTGGGGTCATGTTAGGCTGGTTAGGTCCCTCTTCAGCTGACCTACCTCCGGTGTCACTGTGACGTGCCACTTATGGGACACCCTGTATAATTTCGTCACAATGTATACAATGTTCGAATTTTGCGCCGCGAATGGACTCACACGAGCTATCAGCTTATTATAGTGGCCTTTGCGCCCTTGCAAACCATTTTTTTAGGGTTGCCATTTGCACATAAATGACGAACATTAAAAAGCTCATGATTTTATGTCAGTGCTCAACTTATTGATGGTTCACGATATTCAGTTGGATGAACTTTTGGAAACCGTTTGTGGAAAACAAGATTTAAATCCCCTTGAAATTTTCACAGTTGACGTTTTGGAATGTATCAGAATCCAAAAATTCCATAAAAATAATCTGTCAGCTTGTCATCGTACGCCTTCTGTCGTTCAGAGCTCTTCTTATAAAATATAGGTACGTTATTCGCACAAAATTAGGCAGAACAATTAGGTCTGATTACTTATAACCCATGAATTTTCGAGGTAAAAAATCAAATGAATCAAATTGAAAAATATATACAGGGTGATTCACCGCGATGACCTATTAGAAGTTTAGGCAAAACTAATCATAATTTTGTGCTGAAAATTTGAATGTTAGGATTTAGGATTTGAGACAATGATCTCCCTCCCTATAATATTTTCAGATCTCTAGAACTTCCGGTTATAACGAAAAGGAACTACTTCTTCCTTATTTTAATTGGCATAGCCAGTATATTATTGCATCATAAGATAGCTTTTTTATGATAATTTCAGCAATATGCCAAAGCTCTGATGCTTTGATAAAAACGCAACGGTTCATTAGTTAATGGGATTCTCACGAAAAAAAGAACTTGTGCCGAGGACTGTTTCATTTTCGATTCTGGAAATACGTAGTATTGAAAGCCTGTTTGCGGTTTGAACCAAAAATGTACAGGGTGTTTATCCAGAAGATCATGAACTTGGACAACTCAAATTCATCAAAACTCAAAATTTTCAAAATCAAACCTATATTTTTCATTATTATTATTCCACGTATAAAAAGCAAACCCTATACCTAAAATTAAAAGTTAAAGAGTTATCGAGGAAGAATTTCGAATGAGGAAAAATCGCAATTTCTGTGTGGAGTAGTCAGTGACTTCCGGAAAGCACAGAGAGAAACTAAAATTTGATGTTTCGATAATTAAATTTGACAATGAACGAATAAATTATAATCAAATGTCAAATTTTTTTATAACGAAACATCGAATTTCAGTTTCCCTCTGTGCTTTCCGGAAGTCATTGCCTACTTCAACCAGAAACTGCGGTTTTTCCCTACATAAAGTTCTTCCTCGATAACTCTCGAGGATTTTAGGTTTGCTTGAGTAACTTCCCTCTTTTCATATGTAGAATTGACTGAAATAATGAAAAATTTAGTTTGTAATCTGAAAATCTTAAGTTTTGATGAATATGAGTTGTTCAAGTTCATGATCTTCTGCTATGTCATATAAAAATACGTATTAGCAGAATTCATCATTAACTAATGAACCGTTGCGTTTTACCAGAGGTATGGCATATTGATGAAATTGTCATCAAAAAAGCTATCTAATGATGTAATAATATGCAGGGTGTGCCATTTAGAATGAGGACGCAGTGGTTTGTTTCTGGTATAACCGAAAGTTGTAGAGTTCCAAAAATATATTAGGGAGGGAGATCATTGAAATCCCAATATGCGAATTTTCAGCACAAAATTATGGTAACTTTTCCATAAATATCTAATAGGCTATCGCATTAAATCATTCATTATGTATGTGTTTATACATATTTGAAGGAATTGACACAGAATCATTTAAGGTCTGCATCTGGCTATCCTTCTGCTGAATACATAACTTTTTACCGCAAGGCTTTAGCTCAATTAGATATGTCTTCAAATATTTCTTTCGAAAATAACGCAGATATATATTTATTACCCTAACAACCAGATTTTGCTATATCACTTGTAAACTTGATCATTCTGTTAAATACAAGTGGACAAACCGAGCTCGCAGCCTCAGGTTCCAATTTTGAATGAATTGACGGTTTTTTTCATTTCACAATTTGATTTCTATTGAATAATATTTGAATTTGGAATATATTGCGAGTAAAAGTAAAATATTGTATAAAATTCGGAGTGTTTATACTTCGTAATGACCTCGTTCAGACCATCGCATAAACTGAATAATGAATGAACGATATAAATTCATGAAACTTTAATTACTTCAATTAGTTCCCATATTTGAAAAAAATCGATTTCATAAATGAGTTTATTGGTACTTCACATAACAACTTCCATTAATGAAACTAATAAACGAAAATGAGTGTGTGTTTCACCTTTCACAGAACGCTTGTCCATGTGTGAATCAGTGAGGCTCCCTTTGAAAATACGCAATTGTAAAATAGTATGCAAAGCTATCTAATGATGCAATAATATACTGGGTGTGCCATTTAGAATGAGGACGCAGTATTTTGTTTCTGGTATAACCGAAAGTTGTAGAGTTCCAAAAATATATTAGGGAGGGAGATCATTGTCTGAAATCCCAATATGCCAATTTTCAACACAAAATTATGATTACTTTTCCATGAATATCTAGTAGGCTATAGCATTAAATCATTTATTATGTATGTATTTATACATATTTGAAGAAATTCACACAGAATCATTTTAGATCTGCAATGCTATCCTTCTGCTGAATAAATATTTTTTTACCGCAAGGCTCTAGCTCAATTAAGTTATGTTTTCAAATATTTCCTTCGAAAATGACGCAGATATATACTTATAACCCTAACAACCAGATTTTGCTATATCACTTGTAAACTCGATCATTCTGTTTTCATTCTTCTTCTCGCAGTGCATCTCCTATCGGAGGTTAGCTATCATCACAGCAATCCGGACCCTGTTGACTGCAGCCCTGAACAATTGAACACTACTACAGTTAAACCAGTCCCTCAGGTTCTTAAGCCAGGACATACGGCGTCTACCAATGTTCCTTCGTCCACTGATTTTTCCCTGGACTATCAGTTGGAGAAGTGTGTACTTTCTGCCTTTCATTATATGGCCCAGGTACAGAAGTTTTCGCTTTTTAATGGTGTTAACTATTTCGCAGTCCTTCTGCATCCGGTTTAGGACTTCGGCATTTGTAACTCTATCAGTCCATGGGATACGCCACATTCTACGGTAGCACCACATTTCGAAGGCCTGTAGTTTGTCCATGTTATTTTTCTTGAGAGTCCATGCTTCAACCCCATACAGAAGCGTGGAGAAAACGTAACAACGCAGCATCCTCATCCTAAGATCCAGACCCAAATCCCGACTAGAAAACAGTTTGTTCATCTTCACAAATGTCGATCTGGCCATCTCTATCCTCGTTCTTATCTCTCTCGTTTGGTCACCCGACTGTTCTGTTTTCATACAAGTAGACAAATCGAGCTCGCAGCCTCAGGTTCGACTTTGAAACGAATTGACGCTTTTTTGTCATTTCACATTTGATTGCTATCGAATAATATTTGGATTTGGAATATATTGCGAGTAAAAGTAAAATATTGTATAAAATTCGGAGTGTTTATACTTCGTAATGACCTCGTTCAGACCATCGCATATACTGAATAATGAATGAACGATATAAATTCATGAAACTTTAATAACTTCAATTAGTTCCCATATGAAAAAAAATCGATTTCATAAATGAGTTTATTGGTACTTCACATAACAACTTCCATTAAAGAAGCTAATAAACCAAAATGAGTGTGTGCTTCACCTTTCACCTAACGCTTGTTCATGTGTGAACCAGTGAGCTTCCGTTTGAAAATACGCAATTGTAAAATAGCATACATTTCCGCACAGCGTCGGATCAATAATAGCCGCACTGTTGCCTTATGAAACGACGAGCCAGTTAATATTTTTCCGCCAGGGATGCTGCTTCTAATTAGTGCAATTAAATTAGATTTGCAATTCGCACTGATCTTCTGCAGAATGGAGGAGAGCAAAGTTGAGTGGTGAAGGCTAATTAGTAGGACTGATCTCTCCACCTGAATGGATTTCTGGAACAGCTTATCTTGAAATTACATACACGTTTCAGAAAGAGGAAATTGATTTCGGGGGAAAGTTTACTTGTTGATATCCTCAGTGACATTAGAACCGTTACATCCAGACGAATTAAATTTGCGAGCTTTATTTCTTGTCAACTGAATGACTATATAAAAGTTTTATTTTGAATGAACACTTTTTTTATCATTTTCTTTGAAGAACCTTAGTTATGTTCAAGGGCTTAGTTTTTTCATTTCGGGGGTGGGGGTTGTAATAAAAAAATTTTTTTGACGACATTGCTTACTCAATTCAAATTCAAATTTATTCATCACAATACCAAACTTACTCATATCTTCAATGTGAAAAAATAGGTTTCATAACGAAGTTTGAACCAAATTAGTCGAAATAAATAAATTTTTTCATTACCAATTCGATTGTTCGTATCTCATACTGGGTGTTCATGAATTGGGGTTACGAAGGAAAATGACAGATTCCTTGGATAATTTTAAAAATAAAATGGCTCATGAACATAAGCCCGAAAACGCTTTGTTTTCGAAATACAGGGTGTTTCTTATAGTTCTACTATTTTTTTGGAAAATAAGTACCAAAACTTATGATTAATTTATTTATAAAAGCTACTTAAGTGGATCTTTATAATAATTTGGATTTTTCTGAGAATTACTATAAAAACTGTTTGAATTTTTTTCTCGAAATCGATTGCAGATACGACAAAATTATAACAAACCGAAAAGTGAAGTACGGAATCAGAGTTTCTTTTTAAATTTTTCTGAACTACCAGTGGTTCACAAAAAAATAATTCTGGAGGAAAGAAGCGGGCACCTTTCCAGAAAAAATTCACCCTGGAGATTTGCATTCTAAATTAGGATATCTCAAGATAAAAAATTAAATTGAAATATCTATGCCAATTCAAGTCAACTATCTTGTGAAGGGAAAGTGCTATGAGAGAAAAACTTGAACTTTATCACCTATATCTTAAAAACAAATTGTTTGCGGACCCATGTTATACGACTTTTTTCTTGATGTGAACCGAAAAAACTGTCATTTTCATTTATACCTCCAATTTAGGAAGACCCTGTAGATATAGACAATTCAAAACTGATGTCTTCACAAATAAATTGCAATTTGAATGAAACACAATAAATTCTACAACACAGCTCACACAATTTATCGATTCGAATTACTCAGTTCAGTTCTTTAATAACTACAGTATTGAAATATTGTGACGAAAATGATACAAAAGAACAAAAACAACATGATTTTGCATTCGTCATCGGTATACACTTACCCGTATACCGATGACGAATGCAAAATCACAGACGGCAAATAGATAAAAGGAAATAATGAACCTTCGACAAAGACGAGCTCGTAGTGCAATAAAAAAACTCGTCTTGAAAGCGGTAATAAGCTCATAAACAGTTAAGGGGTCCGATTTTCTACTGACGTGTCGATTGCAAAGGAAAATAAAATGATTATTATTGGTTCATTTCATGGGGAAATTTTCGTTCTTAGTATTTGCGAGATGTTTGAAATTTTTTAAAATAAAAACTTAGGGGGGTGTAATTATCCCATTACCTCATATTTTTACGCCCTTGGTTCTGTTCAGTTATTGCCCCGGCGTTGACTTGTATTAAGCTATAGTTCATCGTAATACCTTGAGCTTGAAGACGTCATACCATATTGGTGATTTCGACAGTGGTTCAATTGTTGACTATTGAGAAGTTGGTTTATCCTTTCGCGAAATTTACCTTCATGTTAATTGTACTGCGTGTGTGCCTTGGAAGATCAACTGGTCATACGAGGAGTCACACAGAGTGACAAAACGTCAAGACAGGCACTTCAGTCAACTAGCTCTACGAGACCGTTTTGCTACTCGTCCAATAGCTTAATTATGGGGAGGAGAAGAAGATAGACCTGTTTCTATTCGTTCTGGTGAGAAACATCCTATACAGCGTGATTCACCGCGATGGCCTATCAGACGTTGGAAAACTAATCATAATTTTGTGCTGAAAGTTCGCATTTTGGGGTTTGACACGACGATCTTTGGTATATAGTTGTGTTCTCAATGACCCTGTCCTTAAATGATAACCCTCAGTATTGTCTGGTAACATGATTTTTGGTAGATATATGAGGCAGCTGTGAACGAAAAGTGCTCTAAGGGGTTGAGTATTTGCCTCCTTGTGCACTTTAGAACATGTCGGGTTTTTATATACAGGGTGATTCACCGCGATGGTTTATTCGACGTTTATGGAAAACTTATCATAGTTTTATGCTAAAAATGTGCATATTGAGGTATGAGACAATGATCTTTCTCCCTGAAATATTTTTAGACTTTCGGTTATACCGGAAACATGATACTACTTTCTTATTTTGAATGGCACACCCAGTATATTATTGCATCATTAGATAGCATATTTGATGAAAATTTCAGCAATATGTCATAACTTGGGTAAAAAATCAAAAGTTCATGCGTTAATGGGATTCTTATAAAAATATGATGAGGACAAAAACTCGCATTTTTTTGAATATTTCTGCAGAAAAAGTTTTTTCAAAAAATCTTTTTGATTTTCGATTCTGCCAATACATAGTGTTGGACTCGTTTCACACTTACATGGTTCGATTCGGTTCGGTGCGTATTCGATTCGTCTTCGGTAGCCGCCGGAAAAGTGTGAGACAGTGATACGAGATACGATGTGTGTTCGGTACCTAATAGATAACTAATAGAACCGAAAGCCCCCTCGACACGAATCGGTTTCCATTCGGGTCCAGAGTTCACAAAAGCAATTGGTCGTTTACACACATACGGTTTAGTTTCGGTTCGGTCATGTTTTCGGCAAGGGAAAATAATATGAGTGGGTATTCGATGATTCGGTCGTGAAATCAAACCTTATACTAACCGAGTGTGTGTGTGAAGAGCATAGACTTATTATCCTAAGGAGACGAAACATCCCAGTACTGGGACTCGCTTTGTTGTGAAGCAAACATTCACATTGTTTGGATAAGGACGGCTATAGTACAGTTAACGAGTGAGACAAGGATGAACAATTCTCTCAGCTTCGAGTCGGCAACACTGCAAAAGAATTATCTGTTGAAATTGAAAACACCATCCATGGGCGTGCGAAAATCTTTTTCCCATTTTATTGAATGAAATATTTGGGCCGCGTAGGCGAAAAGTTGGTCGGTATTTGTTTTTGAATATATATATATTTTAAATATTATTTTTGGGTGGATATTATTTATGTAATTTAGAAATTGATTTAGTTGTCTGGATGTTTCAGAAAGGAAAGCAAGTTTATATAATTTACAAATCGATACCGAAAGTATATTTTTACCACTTATTTTGAGTTGAAAATTTTATTTTTTATATAGGACATGAAAATATCTGACATTAGGCCCACTTCTCGCAGATATTTTCATGTCTTATATAGAAAATAAAATTTTCAACTCAATAAATTACCGCTAAAAATATACTTTTGGTATCGATTTGTAGAAAACATACGATGCTTGCCTTTCTGGAACATCCAGGCAACTAAATCAATTTCTAAATATACTTAAATAATATCCACCCAAAAATAAAATTCGAATTGGAAAAGGAAACAAATAATCACATAACATTCTTAGACCCCAGCAAACAACTTTCAATATCACAGTCGAACCAAAAACTTGCTTTTAACGTGTTTAGAGATTTCAGCATTTCGATCAATGATTCACACATAGCTTTCACCTTTACCATTATCCAAAGTAAACCGCGAAACCGAAATAGAACCATATATATAAAACCAATAGCTGCAAACAATCGGTTCAAACATGCAATTATAGAAAATTTAGTTAAACAGAAAATATCAAAAATCAAATATACCCCATCATAAAAAACTGAAAAACCAAAAAATTAATTTCTCTCTCGTACTTTGGTGATATGAATGATAATAAATGAAATATCATCGTTGTAATTTAAAGCAAAAGATTCGATTCAACCCCAAACACAAGTAAATCAGGAGTTTTTATGAGTTAACATGTTCAACTTGCAATATGAAATATATAGGACAAACAGGTCGACGTTAATTAAAAACTAGATTTAACGAATATCGAATAGATTTTAACAAAAATAAGTGTCTCTCCACCTTTGCATAGATAATAATCACCCTTTCCCCACAATTGACTACATGAAAATTATACATGTAGAACAAAAGGCAGGAGACTCAACTATTTAGAATCCACTGAAATTTATAAGTTATTCAACAGAAATAGTTTTTAAATTATGAATGAACAAACAGAACTGTGTTATTCTAAAATATTCAAATAATACCTGAAATTTGCTTAACAGTCAAAAATGTTTCCTGCCTACGGAGTTTTATAGCCATTTCTTGATTTTTTCTATTACTTTTTTGTACCTGATTTCACATAAATACTCTGTACAATTTGTAGAACCTTCAATTTCTCAAGATAAACTTGAAATAAGTTCCAAACTCCGCAGGTACACAATATAATCTTCAAATTGTTAATTAATATCCAATTTTATTGGTAATAAAAATAAAATATGTTTTGAATACGGTATTTAATATAGGATCCCCTATTTTGCCCAAATTCTGAGGAAACTGCGAATTATTGAATATTTTAGTAAGTATAAGTTACCAACTTCAGACTTCAATTTTTATGGGTATCCTTGAATTAAACATGCTCTAAACGAATAATTTATTTTTTCGAGGAACAATTACATATTATTATGGAATTAGGGCCAACAGTTTTTGACAAGATTTAATTTCTTGACACATAACAAAAAAAAAACAATTCATAGCCTTGAAGTAACAAAACTTCATAATAATATTTATTTACATATGTACTACATCACATTGTACACTATAAATATTCACTGTCAATAATTTTCACGGTTTGTCATAAAAATTCAATCAGGTTTAAAAAACAAATTACATACACAAACATTTTAAAACTCTTTTAGGCTGTATATTGTGTTCTGCAGCAATAATTCCTTTACTTTTTTATCGAAACTTTGTTCATTTAATCTTTTGATGTCATCAAGCAATTTATTATAAAATACAAATAATACAAAGGGTAGATACAGATATGGCATATTTAATTGAATTTAGTATATTCGAGATATTTAATTGTATGCTGATGCTTGACTAGATACCTACAGCTCCCAAACAAATGATTTAATTTTTCAAGAAACAATGAATTACATATTATGGTATCGGGGCCTACAGTTTTTGACAAGATTTCATTCCTTAACACCTGACAAAAAAAAACAATTCACAGCTAGTTGTTATTTTGAACTAAAACAGAGTTAAATTTTATCATAATATACCTACATATAATTCTGATATTGTTTTGTTCTATTGACTTTTCTCGATTAATGTTTCAGTATAACAAGTTTTCATTCAATGAATACAAAATCATAACATTACACTAACCTATAACCAGAATCAAGAATAGATAGCCAATCAAAAATGAACAAACTAAAAACTTCTTACAATACTTTTGAAATGATATTTGAATAATCAATGCATCATAATGGAACATATGTACCCAACTTACTTAATATATAAAAAATTTTTGATTCTTTTTTTTTGTGACCATATTCTATTTCAAAAATTGAATAAGAAATTTTCTTTAAAATCCGGACAGGACCGATTCTGAGTTCTTCTAATGTTTTCCTATTGATTTTGTTACTATTTTCAACATATACCAAGTCACCAAATTCAAAAATATAGGCTCTCTATTGAGGACGTCTACTAATCTCTCCACAAAATTACACTGGATCTTTCACTGACTGCCATCCTCCAGACAAATTTGTAAAGCAAAACAATTCCGAACAAGTTTGATCATATGACAGGTATCTAAAAAACGAAAATCTCATTTTTTGTGATGGGATCTATGAAGCTAGTTTTCAGATCAGAATGATTAGTGTAATCTGCGCCCAACTTCTCTGCCATTGAAAAATTTGTTACAGTGCCATCGAATGTAATTGATGTAACTGTGATTCCACTCTCATTGATGAATTCAAGGCATTTTTTTCAATAATTTTAATTTTTCCACTGCAGATAATCCATTCAATAAGAAGTATCCAACAGGCATTTTCCATGAACCATTAATGCAGACTTACATAAAATCTAATACTTTTATTGGTTCTGGTAAAGTATCTGAGTCACTTCTCTGGTGTCAAGAAATCACTGCTTGACAAATCGCCAAAATAGCTCCTCTTTCTGTAATGAATAAAATTTAGTCAACTCTTATACTTCAATATGCATATGATGAGATGATTCATATTATTAAATAACATTGTGGAATTTTTTTTTTCAATCATGAAGCTTCCTGAAATACCTACCTTTTTTTTCTTGGAACATTTTGGGATGATGGTTCAACAAAAATTGTCTTAGAAAGTTCGTTTTCACACTCTGAGGCTGTAAGAGTAACTGAAGATGAAGCAGTATGAGTTGCTGAAGATGATGATGAGCTTTTAGACAGAGCTTCAACATCAAACTGGTTACTTGCCACTCCAAACAACCTAAAAATAGCAAGTAAATAAAAAATTATCCAGAAGCAATTGATCAAAGCAATTGTTTGAGGTTAAATGGTTAAGATGTGGAAGCAAAAAATTTTAATTTTTGTCTCAAGAACTCACATTGTCTCTGTAGTTGGGCTGATACGACTATCTTCTTGTTCGGATACTGTGTCTGAACTGAAAAATATTTCCGAAACATTAAAAATAATATATATCGATACTAATAGTAGAATGAATATAAAGACTCAGTAACACCATTATAAAATCAAGTATGTTTAAAATAGTTACTATTTATATTATATTATTATCACAATAAATTATATATATATATATTCTTTTGAGATAGAGCAATACAACAAATTATCAACATCAAACAACAAAACATATTGTGTAGATGTAATCTCAGTATTAGCAGAGGAATATTTTTTTTTTAAATCATATTACCTTTCATTTGAAATCTCGAATATGTTGTATGATAAGGTAATGGGACAACATCTGGCTTGAGGAATTTTCCATTTGGCCTTATTTCAATATCGTCTGGATTGAAATGGTTCGAACAAATAAATACCAACTTCTTAGTGAAATTAACGCTTTCAAATCCAAGGAGCGAAGCCCAAATTCCTCTCTTTTCGGTATCAGATGGAAATCTGAAATGAATATTCAATCACATTATTCTAATTCTACATAATTTTATCTACCTACGTCACTGGAATATATGACATTTTTTTACTTACTTATGAAAAGATAAATCCGGATGGGAAATCTTACTTTTCTTACAAATTTCACACTGACGAATCATATTTAAATATATATTCAACTAAATTCAGCCTAAAACGCTCAAATCACGAAATAAATATTAAAGCACACAAATTTATTTCCTTAAATCTCCTTGAATATCTCAGGACTCGTGCTGACAACAATGCAACAAATGTGACAGACCACGTGAAAGAAACCTGCCATCTTGACAATTTGCCTATATAAAATAAGAACAGTGTTGCCGCACTTCCCCAGACGCCGAATCATTCAAGGGTTGCGTTCTTAAATTTACTCCGAATAAGCCGTGATACTCGAAGAGCATACTCGGAGGAAGGAATAGTACGTTTGTGAATGCTTTTGAGTAATCATAGTTTACTCGGAGTAAGTTTAAGAACGCATAGACATGAACTGCGGACGAAGTTTTGAACCGAAACATCAGCCCAAATGATAAATCTGGCAACAGTGCTTTCCCCCAGCGAAATAGACCAGATTACAGTCGGCCAGTACAAATAGTGGACTAGTGAATGTTGGCCTCACTTTCAAATGTAAACAATCAGGTCTCTTTTGATACGTCTATGGTGAAGAGTTTTCATTCGTTTTAGGAGCTACCGAAAACGAATTGAATACGCACCCAACCGAATCGAACCGTATAAGTGTGAAACGAGTCTTATAAGGCTGTTTTCGGTTGGGACCAAGAATATACATACAGGTTATTTATGAGAAGATCATGAACTTGGATAGCTGAAATTCATCACAACAATAGATTTTCAAATTACAAATTTTACTTTTTATTATTTCAATCAATTCTACCTATAAAAATAGGAAGTGTTTATCAAACAACCTAAAATAAACATTTCAAGAGTTATCGAGAAAGAAATGAAGATAAACCGTAATTTCTGAGTGGAACTAGTCTGTGAATCACCCTGTATATAACGGAAAGGATCCAGTGTGTGATGGTTATTTTTGATCAACGTTAGTTGAGTTATCAATTTTCTTGAAAGAAGTTCATGATATTCCCTTCTTTCTACTTAGTCTGTTTTATTGATATATCATGACACGAACAGGTAGGTTTTATGAATCCCCACATAATTTGGCAATCGTGACAGGACACTAGAACAAAAATGGACAAACTGATAACAGCAATAGATGTTCATAGAACCTCTTTTACGAAAATTCATGATGCCGTTTTCGATGCAATGCAGTCCTCCTAATCTGATTTGATCGGAGTTCGAAGAAAACTTCATACCCTTCAACTGGAAATCGATATCCTAATGGAACTGGAAAATAAAATGCTAGAAGCAATGCTCGATTCTTATAGTGGTGTTGTAGACGTTGATAAGGAGGTGAAGAATGCTGATCAATATGTAATGCGATTCAACGTGCTTAAAATCTGAGCACAAAATCTGCTCCGTTCTCCATCTGAGGTAACAACTAATACTTCCGGTGAAAAAGTTAGCTCCTCGAAAAATAAAACTTGCTACTCCGAGTTTCGACCAACAAAAAATTAAAGAAGTTGAAGAATTGGAACCAATTCCGAGAGCAAACGGTTTGTTGAATACTAAACTATTCAAATATATTTTTTTTCGGCAACCGTCCGGGAAGTGAGCACTTCCCTGAGAAAATAGTATTTCCCGGCCTAGTCCGGAAAGTACGTACTTCCCGGACTAGGCCGGAAAAGAATCATAGAATCCATAGCACCGAGATAACGGCTGACAGTTCATATGAAATTAGTTGTCAAAATTTGCATGTTTTTTTATCGCAATCGCAATAAAATATGGAAAGTAGCAGCGATAGTGTTATTTTACATGATTGCCGAAAACATATTGTACGCAACACGCACACTCACAGAATTCCTCGCTTACGCTCGTCCTGGAATTTTGTCTATTCGTCCAAAAAAACCCTATTTTCCGGACTTGTTACGTAAATTACTATTCTCGGCAGCCGTCCGGGAAGTGCTCACTTCCCGGAAGCTTTTTCTCTGAGAAAGTAGCATTTCCCGGCCTAGTACGGAAAGTACGTACTTCCCGGACTAGGCCGGAAAAGAACCACGTCGAGGTTATTTGCTGACAAGGGTGGAAACATCACAAATTTGAAGAGACACGGTGGCTGGAAGTCTACTAATGTGGCTGAAAGATATATAGATAATTCAATTGAAAACAAAATTAAAATTGCCAAGACCATTCAAAAATCATCAGAAGAAAACAATCGATGTGAAACGGAAACTTTGCCGTCTTGATCTGGCTTCAACAAAAGGAATTTAAATATACCAGGCATTTCAAACAAATTGAATCTTTTCGATATTAGTAATTGCTCGAATTTTAATATAAATATAAATAAGAATTAGAATGTTTCTGCTAATGTGTGGTAATTTCTTTTCTGTTCAATTTAAATAAGAATTAAAATGTATATAAAAGAAATGTATCGTCTCATTGATTTGTTATTATATACGCTTGCCGAATAAATATTGTACGCAACACGCCTGAAAATGGTTTTTTTGGCCTTTTTTTTTTTCACAGACTTTTGTCCAAAACTCCCTATTTTCCGGACTTGTTACGTAAATTACTATTGTGAGAAAGAACATCCTAGTAGCGAATGTAACGATTCCGGTTTTATGAGCTACGAAGATCGTAAATATTCGTGTAGTTTAGAAGTTCTCGATCAGCTTATTATAGCGTTATACGTAATGACGTTATGTTCATAAACAAGGTTCATGAATAGAATAACTCTCTGAACTAGGTATCCAGATCACTGACAGGAAATCAGAATGGTTATCCATGGATGAATAAGAAGACGAAAAAGAACTTCCTGCTACAGCAATGGTTACTATCATCCTCATCGCCACTTAGCCAAACTGAGTAGCAGTATAACGAAACTTCAACCATTATTTAAGGCATCTGTCAGAGTGAAAGATTCTCTGAATCAGAGTTTGGAAAAAGATTTGAATTTGATTTGGGTTCTGAACTCTGACAAATTAACGAAAAAAATAATCATTTCTGCTGTGAATCGATCTAATAGGTTTTGCAGCACCTGTGGAGGTTTGTCCCAAACTTGGGATGGAATTCAAACGTATCAAAAGAGAAACAGAACGGTATCCTACACGAACCTTTGGACTTTTTTCATACCGCCCACAATTAGCGTTGAAGATTATTCCACTGCGAAACACTGATTGTCAATGTTTGAACTGAAACAGAGCATCAATGAGAGGCAGAATGACATAATCAGCGACTAATCACGATTCTCTCTAGGTATGCACAATGGCAGTAAAAGGGTAAAGCGCCGCCCTGGAGAAAGATTTGATATTGTGTTTGTTGTTGGGTGGCATTTACATTGATGTAGAAATAGTTTGGTGGTAGCCTATCACTACTTCTGTTTATTCGAGGCACTATGACAGGTTAACTATGTCCTATCAACGGGTTCACTCATCTTAATGACCATTGAGACGTACTTTTTCTGCAAGACAACGCACGTCCCCATATTGTTCGTTGAACCCTGAATTTTCTGCGAGAAGCTAACTTCAACATTTTGCCGAGGCCACCCTGTTCACCGGATTAAATCCCATTAAACATATGTGGAATATGATGGGCAGGGATAGTCCAATTCACAACACCCTCCTCTTCCTTCGACTTTGGTACAATTAATTTAATAAGTTCGAGTTGCTTGGAAAGAATTGTCAAAAGCATACATCGATCATCTTATTTCGTCAATGTCTAGAAGTGTACAAATGTGTATTCAAATTTGGTTCATCACACTAATTACTACTGTATTTTGATTAAATATTGATGAAATCCTCTGAAAATGTTATCGTTTCATTCTTGATGTGATACCAGCCAGGGCCTGCTTTAGCGTTTCTGCCACCCCGGGAAAAACATAAGTGGGCGCCCTTGCAGGTTTGGGGTTTTGTACTGAGCGAAAGTGGAGGGATTTGTGATTGGTGGATTTGTATTAAGAGATTCAGTGTGGAAAACTCCACGCTTTTTTCATACAAAATAATTTAGGGAAGACAAATTTGTTATTCCGTCAATGAACCGCCGGAAGGGAAAATCGAACTGAATGAAATTATAGAATAACAGTATCTAAAAGTAAAATGAATTTCACAATCAGGGCATCAAATATTTAAAGGGCATTTACTATTCACGTGCTTGACTGAATTCTAATGAATAAATTATGTGATGAAATGAGTTCAGGTTTGGTTTACGATCCTCCTACTCAGTTTCGACTTAAACGCTCAAAATTTTCGGTTTTTTACTTTGAGATGATTGAGTAAAACAATCGGATGATGCGAATGAACCATTATTTTTATTCGAATGTGCCCACGCCCAACGCTAGGTGTAACAACAAACCAATAAATCTTGTAGACATTCTTAAGCAGAGATGTTGTGAACATGTGTGAAATTATTCGAAATAAAAAAAACAATTCAATACATTCTTCAAGAAAAAAATTGAAAAATCTTTCCTCCAATATTTGCCGCCCCTCTAGAGCCAGCGGGCTTTGCGGTTTCCGGTTCTTCTGCTGAACGCTTGAATTTTTTGTTTTTTGAGATGATTGAAAAAAAAATCGAATGATGCGGATGAACCATTATTTCATTAAATTCGAATGCACTCACGCAAAACACTAATTAATTTGACAAAATCATGTGTGAAATGTATTCTTTCTGGGTGTCACAACTCACCACCGAGTATATAATACAGGGTAATCCAGAGTTCAACCGTCAAACGTTCAGGATCAGATTTTCCTTTAACTTTGTTGTGGATACATTGGGTGTCATGTGAAAAAATTAGATTTTTATCAACTACGCAAAAAGATAAATCTAAAGGCTGATTTTAATCAAACTTGGAAGGCTCATTGGCGCTGATAAGAAGCTTCTGTTATATCCTTAAAATATTATTATTGGTTCCAATAGCATCCCAGAGGCGAATAAAGTATATGTTAGTAGTATGCCACTATTTTTATTTGTATGATTATTACTTTTTTTTGGACTGCGAACAAACATGCCAAGTCACAAGAAAATAAGTTTATAAGTACTTACTCATTGGAAAACTACACATCTTGTATCTCAAGTTTCAACTCATGTTTAAAGCAAAATAAAATTCAACCAGGAAAACCTTCTACTGGTTACCTGATTTACGGCTTAGTATTGGATCACCCTCTATATAACTCATATCCCATTATATTTTATTACATCAATTTTTCTGTATGGTATATACCGTAATTGAAAAAGAATTAGGCATCAAGTTGAATGAATTATCTATAGATTGCCTTCATTTTGAATCAATCATTCAGGATGAATTCAATATACATAATATAGTAGTAACACTGGTAACACTACTGGATATTGATCGTTTGAAAATCTCGTTCGAAAGAATTCTAAAAATTCCCTTTGGTACCTCTCTTTCTTGCTAAGGCGGAGATGGGGCATCATCTGTCATCCAGTTCAAATTGCTGCCCTTTTTCTGTAAGTTTTCTGAATATATTATGCGAATTTCACGACCGATAAAAAAAAATTGGTTCGGACTTCAGCATTGCAGAGGAAATGACCGCTATAATTTTTCAAATATATAATTTGAAACTATCGTTTATGTATGAAATAAATTATTAGTTTTGTAGGTCGTTCAACATACTAGAACAAGGCGATTTCGAGCCTACATTCTTGAAACGCATTGTGATTTATGTCGAAAAATCGAGAACATAATGTCAAAGTTAATCGGAAGTAAAGGTGATGTTGAAAGTTTTTGCAGTGGGGCAATGTGAATTTTTGTCGAAAGATAACACAATAATAAAAAAAATATTGTTCGAATATTTGATAACTCAAACACGTTAAAAAATTAAATTGTATTTTTAATCTTTATACACTAACTAACTATTTTCAAGTACATATTTCTCGGTTTGTCCTGTCATGTACTCCATTTGAATGAATGAATAAAAATAAATAAGGAACGTTTCAAGACAGAAACAAAAAAGTAATGCTATAATAAATAAATCTCATAAGTTGTTGTATAATCGAGCAAACATCTTTCCATTATACAATTTGAATAATATTCAACGAAACTAACATACATAGATATCACTTATAACTAGTATAATTACATTCATTGTATTAATTTTTAGGTATTGAAGTCTAGATAATGTGATGCTTAAAATCAGGTAAGTGTTTCTTGCCAAAATTATTCAGTGGCGTGGATATAGGTGTACAATGATAGTAGTTTTCCTATTGAAAATCTACACCCCTGACTTTTTCGGGAACATCATTTCATTTCTGAAATCTTCAAGGTTTTACTGAAAAAAAAAGGAAACCTGAATTTTTCCAGACAATATACCTATCTTTTTCCAGATATTCGATTACAAAGCAAACACTATACACAAAAATCTACAAAAATCAATTTTTCGAATTTTCCCTTTAGTGATGAATGAAAATATAAGAATTGGCGTAGTTTATTGTTATGATTTCAGATGACATTTAATTGAAGATTTCAGAAAAAAACAATTGTTAGACATCAAAACAATAAAAAAAATGTGTGCAGAATAGTTTTTGTTCGAGTGTATGATCAATGTTCTTTCTGAAATTTTCGATCAAATGCCATCTGAAAGCATTATAAGGCATTACGTCAATTTAAGTTCATTTATTTAACATTGATGGGAAAATTTGAAAAATTATTTTTAATAGATTTTTGTGTATAGTATATGCTTTCTACTCGATTATCTCGCAAATGGTACTTTCTATGAAAAAAATTCAAGGTACCTTTTTTTTAGTGAAGCTTTTTTGGTTTCAGAAATGAAATAATTTTCTCGAAAAAAAGACAGTGGTGTAGATTTTCAATAGGAAAATGATCATCGCACCCCTATTTCTACGCCATTGAATAATTTTCGCAGGAGATACCAAATTCGAAGCAATGCATTATCGAGACTTCAATACCTGAAAATTGAAATAATGCAAGTAATAATAGTGACTGTTATTTTTGTCAAACTTTAACACCCCGTTTTACGAAAACAAAGCTTGTTAGGATATATGTTTCTCTAATTCTGTGGTTATTCCGTTCATTCTTCCACATCTTGTAGAACAAAATCGTGCGAGAATATATCAGAAACGCACAGTTTTCATGGTTATATTTTATTATTCTATGTTGACACTCCGAACTTTCCGCTACGGCTTTATCTGTCAATTCATCAAATTGCCTTGAAGAAATCAGTTCTGCCAACCAACATTTTTCAATGCAAAAATCACTAAATTATATTTATGGAAATATTTCATTAATTTCAATGAAAATGCAATGAATTAGAGAAAATAATGTATAATACTCGTACAGAAGGCTCATTCTACCACTCGTTCATTCCAAAACTCGCCACTTCGTGGCTCGTTTTTGAATTTTGAACTCGTGGAAGAATATCAATGCCTTCTGCACTTGTATTATAAATAACTATTATGTGAACTTTTTTTCATGAAGAAAGTTCTTTTATCTGACGCCGAAGTTATTAAACTAAAATCTGAACCAGCCTGTATATTCAAACATTCATAACTCCGAATCGCTATGTGCACTGAGTATGTGGTGAAAATTATTGTATTCAGAAACATTGTAGAAATACATGTTTTCAATCATTCCGAATTTCGATTATCAAATTCTAATCATTCAAATATCATCAATTATACCCTAATAAGTAGATACATTGTTTCTGCAATACAGCGTAAAATTTGAAATAGATTAGCCAGCCTTTAGGGTGTCCAACATCGAACTCGCCCTCATAAGGCAGTCAATGGGATAGTTGATTGATACATAATTAATGAGCATTGTGAGATATTGACATATTCGTATAATAATAATTGATGACGCATAAAACCGTTATTGATTGAGTTTCTCACGATACGAAATTTCCGGCAAATTGATTAACAACATCATGTTTGTTTTTAATATTTCTGGAAAGAGTTACCTGAAGCAGCTTATGCCTGATGTTGAACCCGTCGGTACTCACCTGAAAAAAAAATCAAAGTTAGTCATTTATGAATTGCAACGACTTAATCAATATTTCATTACATGGGTGATATTCCTATCATGTATTTTAAACAAAATAATATTGGTCATTTCAAAGACAAAGATTAAATTATCTGAAACAAATAGATGTGGCATTATGCCCCCTCGTCTTATATTTCTAAACTGAGATGCTCTACGATATTTTAATCATCTATCATCTTCCTGAAAATTTTTTATGCATGCGTACGAAATGTGTATCGCTGAAATTCCTATAAAAACATGTCGAAGCCCGAATATACGAGGTGAGCAAATTTAGGTGGTTTAGCACTACACCTTTTGAACCAGATGAGATAAACAAAATTTGATAACCCATTATCGTTCTGTTCATTATCGAGAGAAGTATTCATAATTGGCCACCTTCTTTTGTTTACGAGTTAGAAAATTAGAAAAATGACGATATCGAAAAAAATGTATATCTCGCCTAATATTGATTATGAAGCCCTGAAATTAAAACGTTTTTTTAATGTGAAGCATTACAATTTCCATAACAAATAAAACCTCCTTCCTTTCCGGAAATATTTAATATGATATATAAATTTTTTCAACATTTTCAAATTGATAAATGTTGTTCTTCAAATGTGACCAATCAAAAAAATCTAACGAAGTTCAATCCGGAGATCTAGGTGGACGTCGAATATTTTGGTTCGCAGATTATCATAGATAGGTACCTTGTTGATTTTACGTGTGAAAGTGATATTTTTATGATTAATATAGTTTGAGAAGAAATTTTTATATCACGTTATATATTTTTGCAAAGACAAAAAAATTTAATTGTTATAGAAATTGTTATGGATTACATCTGAATACAACAAAAGTTTATATTATAACAATGAAAAACAAATTATATCACAATGATATGTAGAAGGTTTTTTTGGTGCTTACAGCACCAGTAATAAAGGAGGTATTAGAAATTTACATTTCACGTCATTTGTCCAATTTTCTTTTTAGCATGAAAGCAGTTGAACTTATAAGGTTGCGGCTTTCACCGAATAAATTCTCTCAAAAATCGAGCTCGAAAATGTGCCATTTTTTTTTGCTCAAAGGGGTTCTGAAATCTCCTCACTAGACAACGAATTTGGGACACCTGATACATCGAATATGTGAATAAACAAATTGTGATAAATTGAAAACAATTCAATTGAATTCAATTCAATTTCTTCACTCAAAGAACGGAAAATAATGATTGAAAACTGAACACTCATTTAGAATCTGAAAGAACTCAGATTTTGTGTACATATTTTTGTTGTGGTATGATAACAACAGCTGTTGGTCTATTTATATGTTGAAGCATTCGCTTTCAATGTAATCTTAAGAGTTCCCCAATCCAACAATACATGTGGACAAGTAGTTTGTTTTTCAACATATTTATTTTCGAGAATTTTTTCTCGATATAAAAGGCTGAGGATATTAAAAGCAACATTTGTAAACAGAGGATAAACTTCCATTTATTGACAATCATCGTCATTCGTCATTAATCATTTACTTATGTCTCGATTGAGAGACATTTTCAAGTTTTTTTCACAATATGATCACCATTGTGAATAAATAAATTTAATGCATTGATATAATATTCAAAATGGAAGACCTGATGGCAACTCTCAACACGAGTCGAAGTTGCTGGGAAAATCAATCTCAGCACCAGTGTTGCCGCTGGCATGGCGGGAAATTATGTTAGAACCTTGAATTGACTGATAATATCTTCTTAGACATTATCGGTCATGATTAAATTATCACATTATGAGAACTGAATGAACGATGAGGTAGAAAATTTTGTCTATACACTAACAAATAAAAGTGAATCTAAAGGAAAATCAAAAATACTAAAATATCCAAAAAATATGAAAAAAACCGTCGAGAAGAATTTGACAAAATAATATCATATAAATAAAAAAATTGAATATTCAATATTTCACTCGTTTCATTAAAATTTTTGGGGAACTACCGGGTATCGGGATCTACGTATGTTCACAACATTTCACATATCACAGTAAAAAAAAACAGACAACGTTAAAGTGATCAAGACGTATGAATGAAAATGGGGCAAATGGGTTTAATTCACATTTTCGATCACTAGTGTTCGCTCATATTTGTTAAGAATGCAGCTATATCAAAATCATTATTTATTTTTGGTTGACAGCTAATTTGGTTCTAAATCTATGAATATTTAAACGAGTCCTGGGGGTAATTATTCCCTTCCCCACCCCTGGATTCGCCAATGACTCTTCATTCGCAATATCTAGAATAAGTAATGCTACCTGCTATTGAAAGATCGTGTTTTAATAAGATTTTTTGCTTTCCGTTGAAACATTATGTTGAAAATATGTTGCCATTATCATTATTATGTTCAAAATTGAATAATGTACCAGAATTGAAATTATGTTGAAATCTGATACTAATGTACCTATAGGCAACCCTGCTCAGTTCGACCGATCACTTCTAATTCGTACCATAAGATAAATAAATGAGTCCTCATTCGAAGAAGTAATCCCGTTTTTAAGTTTTTCTACTGAATGTGATACAGTGGAATAATTAGCAAAGTGTGATATTTGCAAAACATGTGATTTCATTGAAATTATCAGTTACGAATTTGAACAGATATCTTCAAAACAAACATCCGACAGTTAAATTTCAATAAAAACATGAATTGAAAAAAGTTTTCAACACAAGAATTCAAATACATAATCCAGTCAGTCAAAATCAGTTCAGTATCTCGGAATTTGAGATACTCAGCTATAAACTCTTATGAACTTGTATTTTGATATCCTAAAAGTTGTCCCAAACATACATATGGAAGGGTTTTCGAGACTTTGGAAGTCAAAGGACAAAAATAGATTTTATGAGTTTTATTATTTATATGTTTGATATGTATGTATCACTCACAACAGAAGATGGACTTCAATGATAGCTGTTGGAATTACTCTTTATTTCGTAGACGGTAATTTGATATTTTGATCAGCTTTACTGAAATGTGCGGTATTCGATGGTTCACACACCAGTGTGAATTTCTTAAATGAACTCAAAAATAGTGTTTGCCATTTCCGATTATACCAATCATTCATAATTCACAATAGAAATATTATGGTTGTTTGTATTATTGAGAAGGAATAGACAAAAAGTTGTCAATTTTTATATTTATATTGAATATCCTTAATCAAGTAGACTCATTAAACCTTTATAATTCCTTATTATACCGTGAGTTCATGTCATCAGGAAGAGAAATACCAAAAAGAGAAAAATTATTTTTTTGGGAGTCTGCAATAAAGTTGGGAGTGGTGAAGGTAAAAAAACTTACAATATTGCCAGCTCTCGAGCAATAATGAATCTACTATGGTGGCAAGAAAATCAATGTATGTATTTATCTTCACTTGAGTACCTTAGTGAAACAAAAATATTGGGCCGTTGCAACGTCTGTCTCTTGCGAAGGTCTATTTACTAAGGCTGGCAACATTTTGTCAGAAGATCTGGTCTGAGTGGCAAAAGAGACCCCTTTTTTAATAACAATTGTAAATTATTGTAATTATTTAACTTTTTTATATATGTATAAGTGTTTGTGTTTTTTCCTAAGACAATAAACTAAACGTTGTAATTTTATTATGGGATACCTAAATTTTATTTTACATTTGTTTCTCCTGTGATATTTTCTGTAGGTACTTACTTATTTCTTTGAATTCATCACCCAATTTTTTCATTTCGTTAATTTTTGAGGATTTATCTGTATATATTTTCTAACCATGGAATAAAAATATATTTTTATTAGTACATTTTTGTGATATTTTCTATATATTCATTCATATACATAACTATTGTTTGACTTTGTTTAAAGCTGAAAGTTTAAAAATTAAACGCATTTCACTTATTTAAATAAGTAGTATTTGAGTTTCTGATATTTCCCCAAATGACTATTAATCAACATTAAAATGTATTCATCATGTGAATTAACCAGTTGTTTTGTTGTATATTAACATCATATTTTTGTTTTGTTGCATATTTGCATCACATCAATGAATGGTATTATATTATTGAGAGATTGTTTTATCTTTGTCCTATCACCTATTTATTGTTTATTTATTTTCCAATCCTGAACGTCGTCGTAATAGCATTCGAATGTGGAGTGCGTTATCAAAGTTTAATTTTTTTTGCATAAAACAAGTGATGCATTTACTGATTTTTCCCAGGATAGTGATTCACTGACTCCTATTCTTGTAGGTTTAATGCGAGAAGGAATTGTGAGGTGGAAGAGTATCTTTGCATAATAATTAATTCCAAATCGAGCTCATAATTTCGATAAAAATCGAAAGATATACAATACGAAGTAGATTGAACCATATTGCCTTAACATTGAAATTGATAACCGGGGACCAATATGACTAACACTAACAAGGTATCATGTTATTGTTGTAATAAACAATACGTCAATCATCAGGTCTTATCATGTGTCCTATGCAGAAACACCTTTTGAGGTTGATGTGCATTTACAATATTTGCAAAATTTTTTTATAGCACAAATCTAAATTATTCATCTGATTTTATTAGTGCATATTCTCATTCGAAGCCGCAATTCAGAATAGCATAATTTAATTTCGGAATAGCAATAATTGATTTGCTGCAAACATATTCAGATTATAACATAAACTACTTCTTCTATTGACAATTGCAAACAGCTAGAAAGCTTGCCCTTTAATTTTTACTGAACCACTATTTATTAAGAAGAAAAAAAGGACTAACAAACAGAAAAAAAATGTATATACGGAACCATTATAAAATTACAGAAACACAAAATTAACAAAAAATTGTGTGTAGTTTCTGAACGCCTTGTTCCTTGCTTTGAATGTTGATAAAGTTAAATTTGTCGAATAATAGGTGAGCGGGTTGAAATAGTTTACGATATTGAAAGAAAAACTGTGCTCGAATAATAGCTGGGAAAGTCGACGTAACCCTAGAATCGAATTATTTCCTAATAGAAAGAACTGACATGTAATCTCATCCGCTGTCTAAGCCATCCAGTTAATCGAAGTTTTGGCGAAAAAGAATGAAAAAAATCTACCATGGATAAATTGCACACAGAATAGTATCCTTGACAATCGTTCACAACTCACAAGGCGCTGCGAACGCTACTGACAGACGCTTCAGATAAATTGCAATCAGTATCGAAACGTAGTTGAAACGTAAAAAGACCATAGACGTGGTGGTTATGCAGGTTTAATTTCTAATTGGCTTTCTGAGTTGTGTGATGATAATTCAAGATGGGTGGGGGGGCTTTAAATATTCTTGCAAACATTTGATGAAAAATAAATATGAACACTTACTACTTTCCACAGATTTGAGTGTTTATATTTATTTTTTACTAAATCAATTGTTACGGTTTGAATTTGAATTTAATTATTTACAGTATTCCTTATAATTTGTTCCTGTGGTTAATGATTTCTGTAACAGGAGGTATGTTGCATTGCCGGTAGATGTCATGTTATAGCGTTAAATTCAAACTTGCATTTAAAACACAAAAAGTAACATCAACACGTTCAGTTTTTTCATTCATTTTTTTGTATCTCGGTTATCATTCAATTTGAGTTCTTTTGAAAATGCATTTCGAATATCGTTCTTTTTCCATCGTAGCCTCTCACAGAGTAACAACGAAATTTTGGCGAGCAGTAGAGTTTAAAGTCGGCATTTTTTGAAATTTATTATGGTAGCTGAATTAATTTTTCTGCTAAGGCAATAATCAATTTAATTTGGATAGCCTAGTCAAATCAAGTATTTATTTTGTGAGCTACAATTGAGTGAAAATCCTCGACAACGAGGATTTTTATTATATGGTAATTTTTTTTCTATTGGACGTATTGGTATCATTCAAGATCTTCACGAAAATTGCGAGTTAATGGTGCATACCTCCTGGGAAAATTGTTCAATTGGTCCTACATTTGTTGCTAGAGATTTTCATACCGTTTCATTTTGAGTCACTTGGTACAGTTGGCTTGGGGAGGAGATTCACCCTAATTTTAAGATAAGTTCCTTCTCATGGTTTTTTTTTTCTTCATTGTTGATTAGATACAATTTTGGATATAATATTAAATTCACCTTTGGCACATTTCCTTTTCTAAATTTTTATTATATTTTCTCATATTAACATTACCAATATTTGAATATTGTAATTTTCACATTATATTCAGTATATTTAATATTCCAGATTTGTATTCGCAGTTCTCAAAGTTTAGTACTCATAATTTCATATTGTCTTATATTTCAACTTATCCAAATTGAGTATCTTTTTTTAAATTTTCTTAATCGTATATTTTTCCAAATTCAACTTCATC